>NW_026947499.1:1322500-1382500 GCF_034190915.1 Cavia porcellus | reverse complement strand
GACACACAGTGGGGGAGCCACCACCCAGGGCAGCCCTGTCCAGCAGTGGCCGCTGCACTTGTCATCTGCCTGTCAGACGTGGGAAGCTGACAGACTTGAAATCAGCAGGAAACACCACCACGGTCAGCAGAGGCTGCGGGAAGCCAGCCTGGCCGGAGGAGAAGGGCTGAGGTCATGGCCTGCAGGCGGGCCGTGAGCCAGGGGGATCGAAGGTCACTGCCCAGAGTGAGGGAAGGTGGCCTCATGGCACCCATGGCCTCCAGCCCCTTGTCCTCCCCTGTCCTGTGCAGGCAGTAGCCGGGCACCAGCGCTGGGGCAGAGCTGAGTCTTGTCCGGGGCCTGGGCCAGCCATGCACACAGGTCACCAGCACAGCGGAGGACAGAGACTGCGTGAGCCCCGAGCCTCAGGGGCAAGAAGCTGTCAGGGACCACGGCCACACTGCTGACCAGCCACCAAAGGTCCTCCGGTCCAGAAGTTGGGCAGGACTGGGCAGGGAGGACACGGGAGCACCACAGGGGCCCTGAACAACACCACCTTGCTGTGACACCCTGTTTAATGTCTATTGTAGGCTGAGCTGTGCCCCCATCTGGACACAGGGTCTCTGCAGATGCCATCAAGATGGCACAGAGGGATACACACATGCCCAGAAGGAGGCCGTGTGCAGACAGAGGCAGGGACCCAGCACTGTGGCCACGGGCTGAGGAGCACCCCGGGCTCCCGAGCTGGAGAAGGCAGTGGGCACCTTTGCCTGGAGCCCACGAGGGTCACAGCCAGCCACCGTGCTGTGGAAGTGGTCACATGCACGGAGCACGTCCACGGCTGTCAGCTCCAGAGACTCACACACTGTCCAGTTCTGCCCAGAGCCCGCACCGGCCAGGGAGGCCCCGGCGCCCTCTATACTGGGGGGGGGGGGGCATTCTGGGGACGACGGATGCAGCCACGGCCCTGGGAACCGAATCCAGTCCTGCACCTTCCTCCCCGGCCTGCTGCCCGGCTCTGCCTCCTGCCCCTCGGGGTCGATCATCTCTGCTCCACCGGACGCTCCCCCTTGGAGCCAGCGCACACAGCCAAGCCCCCAGCCATGGGCCACACTGAACCGCTCGCCCCGCTGAGGGCAGCTGGGCCGGGGTGCTCACCTGTAGCGGGCGACACACAAGTGGACCTTCCCCGAGTATCTCTGCTTTGAGGTATTGGGGTTCCGTTCATTGTCCATCTGTGGAGACACACGTGTGCTGGGTGAGCAGTGTCCCCACCGGGACACACGGGGGACCCTGCCAGGACCAGGCCCTGGGGAACGGCCCAGGCTGCAGACACCCACACAGCCGCACCCGGCCCAGGGACGCCCGGTATGTGTCCCCTGCCCTCGGGCATCTGAGGGTGCCCTGCACACAGGAGGGGGACGGGCGGGCCCCGCACCCATCCCCACCTCTGCCTGCTGTCTCGGGTTTGCTTCGGGGAGATCCAGCTTCTTCACCTCCTTCACCTACAACAGGTTAGGGACGCCCTGGGGTGGGAGGGGCTGACCGGACACTGTGGTCCCTGCCCACTGCACGGCCACCGTGCCCACCAGGACCCCCAGCCTGAGCAGGCAGTAAGGACACTCAGGACTCAGTGGACACAGGAGAGGGGAGGGCGTACGACAGGAAGGGGGGACGCAGAGGACGTGGAGCCGGCTAGCGGGGGACTCACGTCGGACTCAAATCTGCATCTTGGGCTGCTGGACCTCGAAAGGAAGCTGGGCTTGGCGGAGCCTGGAGGCTCTGGCTTTTCCCCGGGGATCAGAGTGTGGTCCCTGGTCACAGAGTAATTCCCAGCGGATCCCTCGTGACCTGGCGGGGACACATCGCCATCAGACGGTGAGAGCAGACACCACAGCGACTGTTCCACCCCAAACCCACTCTGGCCTGTCTACCCAGCAGCACCCCCATGGCTGCGTGAGGATTTGGTGCCTCCTGGCTCCAAAAGGGTCCAGCCAGAGAGATGAGCGGGGCTCCCTGGCAAAGAGGCTCTCACCTTCCTCAGCTCAAAGTGGAGGGGCTGTGAGGCTCGGTGACACTGCAGCCCTTTCACCACCAGGAGGAGGAAAGCTCACTGACGGGAGCCAGAGCTGGGGAGAAGCAGCCTCCAAATGACAGAGCCCGGAGGTGCCAGGCTGACCGAGTGTGGTGGGCAGGAGCCTGGGGGCGGCCTGTTCCTCCTACCAGAGCCGTGCCTGGCACACGGCCGCCACACACACACAGCCAGCCTCTGCTGCAGACCCGAGTGCTGCCGCCTCAGGGACCCGTCAGGAGCTGGAGGCAGACACATGGTGAAGACAGAGACCTGAGCCCCGAGGGCCAGCACCGGGGTTGTCACCACAGCAGCACGGAGCCTGGCCTGGGGATGCCCTGTCCTGGTGACAGAGTAGATATCACAGCAGGGTCTCCTGTGTCCCCTCTGACTTGTACAAGTTCCGCAGCAGCTTGTCCTGCCGTCCAGCAGATGGGCAGACAGCAGCTTAGAACTGCCCTGGTTTGCAGCTAGGCGCCCCCAAAGCCACACACGCACAGAGGCTCTGGGGAGGTGGGTGGGCCTGGAGCTGACCACGTCTGCCTTGGGAGGTGGGGCCTGACCGGAAGGGCTCAGCTCCCTCCAGCTCCTCCCTTCTCTCTGTGTCCTGTCCACCATGCCCCAAGCTGGCCTCCTCCACTGGACACCTATGCCCTGCTGCCCTGCCTTGGAGAGAGCAGGTCATGGACTGAACCGTGACCCCACATAAACCTCCTTAACTTGTTGGAGTTGGCATTGTATCTGAGCAAGGACACAGTGACCACGACACAAACACAGGCCCTCAACGGGCTGTCCCACGTGCACGCTCTTGAGGCGCAAGCATCTACAAAGCCTGTGCCAGAGCTGTGGTCCCCGGAAGTGAGACCCGAGTGCTGCTGCGTCAGGGACCCGTCAGGAGCCCGAGGCAGACACACAGTGAAGACAGAGACCTGAGCCCCGAGGGCCAGCACCGGGGTCTGGAGGGACCCCGGTGCCTCGGCTCTGGAGGGATCGGGGCCAGGCGGGTGGCGTTCCATCGTCACCTGGGTGGGACACTTCCTGATCTCCAAGGGCAGCTCTGACCAGGTGTGATGGTCCACACCTTGTGTCCACTTGAGCAGTTTAGAAGTTTAACTGAGAGAGACTCAGCAGGGAGCCAGGAGGGCAGGGGACGGTGTAAGTGCCCCCAACTCTCTTTACTCTGGCTGCTTTTGCTGGCTGCTGCCTTGAAGGGCTGCCCCGTGCCACGCTACCCTGCCTTGTAGCGGGCTGAATATGGACTGAAACTTCCATACGCTGTGAGCTAAATAAACCTCTCCTTCCTTCATTTGGGCATCAGATATTTCCTCTCAGCAACCAGAAAAAAGTAACCCAAAGCTTCGCCTTAAAAGCAGACAGCGGAGGGCAGTGGCTGCGGCCAGTGGACACACTAGTCACAGACCAGAGCCTGGCTTACACCCGTGAGTTACTCCTGGACGTCTGGCCTAGGATGCCGTGACCAGAGAGGGCCGGAAGCAGTGGGCAGCCACGGCACACAGCAGCCCGTCACGTGTTCTACAAAGCACACCGCACCGGGCTCGGATGGCTCCCGACAGGACGAGCCTGCTCCTGAGCTCCAGGCACTGGCCTCCCGGCCTGGCCCAGGCCACGCTGCTTCCCACCATGGACGTGTTCACGGGGGAAGCATCACACTGCCCCTTGTACACTGACGTTCCCCACAGGGGGACGTTGCAGCTTTTAAAAATTAAAAATAGTGATAAAGCGTCCCACACACAGAGATTTACTAAGACGGAGGGAAAGAGGTCGTTTTCAGGTCCGTTTTCCGTCCCACTTAGAAAAAACGTCACAGCTTGTCCGATTTTCCGTGATGGAAAATTAATATAGTGCGTAAGTACAAACTCCACTACTAAACACAGAGGCTGCAGACAGAAAGCTGTCTTCTCTTCCCAAGACTCAGTGCTCTACAGAAACGAACAGACCGCCAAGGATGTGAGCCTCGGGGGAGGTTAAGGCTGGAATCCGTGCGGTCACGGAACCACACCACAGCCACAATGCAGGCCGGGTTCCCGGGGAAAAGCAAATGGTTTTAAGCAGTGTCTCACTTCCCGTTACCACTGAGTTCCCAGGAAAACACCCGCCCGCCTCATCTGTCTGTACCCTGCATCCCCACAAGGGCACAGTGTCCCAGTCCGTGTCTGCATGCAAGTCCATGCCCTGGCTGGTGTGCCCCACGCTGCCAGGTGTGCCCCACGCCGCCAGGTGTCCCCCGACAGCCAAGGCGCTGGCTGGGCCCCCCAGGTACACTCAGGAGGGCTGATACCCTAACGTGCTTTGCTTCAGGGAATTGGAGCCGGGTTCCTGCCACGCACCCCCATGATCAGCACTCCCTGAAACACGGTACGGGGCCTCCGATGGCCTCCAGCAGGGCCTCTGTCCTTCCCGCTGGTGGAGGGTGCTGTGTAGCTCTCATGGAGGGAGGCCCCGGAGGCCCTGTCCCCACCTCCTACCCACCGCCTTCCCATCTGCGCTGCCCTGGCATCTGGCTGGTGTCACAGCATCAGCCCCCAAACTCGGCTCCAAACAAGGGAAGGGGCACAGACCCTGGTCACCCTCCTCCCCCAGCCCGTTCTCTCCTGAAGCCATACCGTGGGCAGCAGCACGGGCCCCGGCGAGGCCCCTGGGCACCCCCACTCTGTGCACACCGTGTGAGCCCCAAGCGCTTCAGCTTCCCTAGGGCCAGCACTGGCCGCTTGTACTGTGGACAAGCAGCAAGGTGCCTGGGGGCCGCCCCAGGGTGCTGCACAAGCAGGGGCACCAGTGTCCTATGCTGTCTCGTCCTCAAGGTCCCTGCCAGCCACGGACACTCAGCCCTCCCCACCGGAGTGCACCAGGGCGGGGCGGCAGGGCAGGCACTCACCCTTGCCGATGGAGGTGGCCAGTCCGTTCACGAACTGCGGGAAGGCCTTGCCAGGGACCCCGGGGACGTCCAGCGAGGCCACCACGCTGCCACCCAGCAGGTCGATCTTCCCTGCGTGCTGCCGGAACTTCTCCAGGTCCCGAGACAGCAGATGGAACTGCTCACTCTGTGTCCGGCATTTCTCCTCCAGCTCCCGGACCCTGCACTGCACGTGGTGGACAGATCAGCGGGTGGCCGGGGGTGGGGTGGGGAGGCCACACACGCACACACGCGCACACACACACACACACACACACACGTGCTGTGCAGACCAGAGTGCCTGTGTGAGTGCCCAGGTGTGGCGGGTGCCGCCTCCACCGCCCAGCTCCCCCGGCAGCCACCGTGCCCGGAAACCCTGCAGATGCTCAGCTGACGGCCAACGGCAGGGCCTGCCGGGCTGCGTGCCCAGCAGGCACTTGGTGGTTGGCGCCCTGCCCGACGCTGGAGTCTGGAATGCAAGGCCAGGCCGGCTCTGGCTTGGGGTGGCCCCATTGCTGTCCCACCCATGTGACACCTCCCCCTGGGGCACCTGCCCCGGGACCACAGAACCCCAGGGAACCTGCTGCAGCAGCGCCCGCCGGGGGTTCCCCCACAGGGCAGGGTTGTGATGAGCTGCCGTGGGCAGACGTCACAGGCATCTCGGGAGCCCAGGCAAGGGACACACACAGCACAAGGACCACTCAGAGAGCTCCCTCCACGGGCAGACAGGCTGGCCAGCAGAGGCCGTTGTGAATAACCATCTCCCCCTTTGCGGGTTTCTGCCAAGCTGCTCCGTCCCGCCCCTGCCCTAGTCACAAAAGCAGCCACAGGGCCAGGGCCCCTGGGGGTCCCCTCCACCTCCACACCCCCTTCTATCAGCTCCCCGACTACATTCTGCTATCCGCAGCGGACCGCAGGCCTGTGCCTGCCTCTGCGTGCTGGTTCTCAACACCATGGAGCCCAGTACACGGTCGTGCAGTCCCTGTGCCTCCTGGGGTGGCCTGTCCCGTCTGCAGGCAGGTCCACCCTTGCGGTGCCCGTGCTCCCAGGCCTTGGTCCCTCGCGTGGCCTGGCTCCCTGCTGGCCCCAGGGCCGAGGGCAGGTTTTCCTCTTCCAGCCTCCCGTGGGGCTCCCGGCACCCGGTGCAGGAGTTGGCACCGCCCTGGAGGTGCAGCTCAGTCCGTGTTTCACACCGACAGGAGGAACGGGGGCTGGGGGCGAGGGGTCCCCCGGCCCAGGCAGATCAGCTGTGAGTCCTCCTCCTCCTCATTCTCCCCTTCCCCACGGGCACCAAGCATCTCTGCTCCTTCGTCCAGAACGCGTCCCTATTTATGTTGAGATCATGAACTTCTAAAAATAAACCTGACAGATCCCAAGCCTATAATTAATTTCTTAGACTCATTTTAAAACTTAGCAGGATTCTTGTTTTAAAGAGCTGAGTGGTTCTGGCCGGGAACCTGCTGCAGGAGGAAGGTGCGGACGGAACCGGAGGCTCCCCACACAGGGGCGATGCTGGGCTCCTCCTCGGGGCCAGGGCTCAGGACCAGCTCAGCTCTCGGACAGTGCCAGGCTCCCCGAGGGCAGCAGGGGCCCTCAGTGGAGCAGTGGCCTGAGCGTGTGGGCAGGAGGACACAGGGGCGCCCTGGACTCACACATTAGCCAAAGGGCTACAGGCACTGTCAGGGGGTGGGGGACCGGGCTCTGGGGCAGCAGACAGCCCAAGCGTCCTGCATAGGTCCAATGTGCAGAGGAAATGTCCCAAGCATCCCACTTCTGCTGCCGGGGCCTACAGAGGAGGCCAACTATGGCCGCTCGTGTAACATCCCCAGATGACAGAACTGAAGCCCAGAGGACACAGCACTGGAGGGGGCTTTCGGCTGGGGAGCGGTGAGCACAGGGGAGTTGCTGGACACTGAACCCTCTGGTCACAGACTGTGGCAGGACCCCATGAACCCACTTACACAGCCAGTTCCCGCAGAGCTAAGATCCAAAAATGACCTGCAACCCCCGGAAGGAGCCCTGCCCCACAGGCCCGGAGACCCCTCCTTGAGGATATGTGGCGAGGTCCATAGGACTGTCTTGGGGGTCCTCGTGAGTCTAAAGTTATTTCAGAAATGAGAAGGTCTGAAGTCAAGTGAATTTTAAACTACAGAATGTGGCACAGAGCTGTGTGGGCACAGAGGAAACCATGCAGTTCATGCCTTGGCAGCGGGGGCCCGTGCCCAAGGAAGGCCCTGGGTGCAGGCTGTGTGGCCCCTCTGTCCCGCAGGGTCCTCCAGGGCCTGGAGAGGGCATCCAGTGGTGCTCAGGGGCCACAGTGGACAAACGTGTGCAAACCTGTCCCGGCCAAGGTGGACAGCAGCGTGGACAACCCTGAGTGGAACCGAGCCTGCGGCACCCCAGCTCAAGCAGAGGGCGGCGGCGAGCCGTCAGAGCTGCCCCCAAACAGCCTGCTCATGGGAGCTGCAGACGTCTCATCTCAGAGAGGCAGGGACCCAAGCAGGCCACGCCTGGCTGACCCTGGGAGACAGAGAACCGCCCAGTGGGACGCCCCAGCTCCACAGACACAGGACACCCGGGAGCCAGCCTGTTACAGCTTGTGTCTGGACGCCCCCCAAAGCCTCATGTGCTCAGACCTGGGGCTTCTGGCACTGACTGGATCTAGGGTGTGTGACACTGGGATTAAGGGTGTGTGGTACTAAATCAGTCCATGGATTGGAATCAGCATAGTTCTGAGTGTAGATAATGGGAAGTCCCACCCTGGTGTCAGCAACACCACCTTGTAGCCTAGATGGGATAAAAGGAAAGGCAGGCTTGCTGCTGTTGCTGCCTCCTGCCTGCCCCGTCATGGACTGTTTCTCCTCTGCCACGCCACCCTGGCTTGGAGATAGCTATGCATTGAAACTTCTGCACACTGTGAACCAGAATAAATCTTTCCTCCTCTAACTTGTGAGTGCTGGGTATTTTGTCCCAGCATGAAGAAAAGTAACTAAGACACCCCGTGGGTCGTGGCCCCCACGAGCATTGATGCCCAGGGCCGTGACCAGACAGTCCCTCAGCAGCCAGAAGCCTCTGCTCTTGTGGAGGAGGCCGGGACCCCTGAGCAGGGGGCAGCCTGGCAGGGCGAGGCCAGCAGGCCGGCTCACCTTGCTGAGGGTGAGACAGCCCTAGGGTGGACAGGGCAGTGAGTGGTCCTGCACAGAGCTGAGGCCCTGGACGGGGCCCACCAGGCCTGTGTCACTCTCCCCGGCACAACTCAGGTCTCTGGAGAGGCAGGGATCTTGGTTCCCATAGAAAATCTCTCCTTTCTGGCAGGGGCTTCTGCTCAGCTGGTCATGTCTAGAGACAGCCATGCACCCGCCAGGTGCCAGCTGTATCCCCGCAGCAGCAGCTGGACTGGATGGCCTTCCCGGTGTCCTGGGACCCAGGGATCTGTCACCCACCAGCTTTGGGGGAAGACACACCGCCAGGAAAGTGAACATTGACGCCCAGCTTTGGTGGTCCAGAGGGCTGCACTGCTCATGGGCGAGACACCAGGGGCTACGTAGCCCCTTCCTGGGCAGAGATCGGGCCTTGAGTGGAGGTAAAAGAATCCACACCTGTGCTCGGGCTCATGGCCTCCATGCACCTGGACCACAGCGCTGACCCAACTGCCCGTGGGTCACCACCAGGCCGCCTGCTTCCTTCCAGGAGCTGGGGGCGGCCCAGCCTCACCCTGGCCGTGCCCATGGCAGGTGTCTTTGCACAGCAGTTCTTACTCTGAGTGCCAGGTGGCAGGTGGCGAGCAGGCAGGTGGCACAGTCACCTGGGTGTGCCTGCAGGTGGCAGGGCAGGGCAGGCCACTTGAGACCAGGTGTGCTGGCTGTGACCGACGCTCTGAGATGGGGACACACAGACTTGCCGGTGTTGTGTTTGTGAGCACAGAGCAAACTCAGGGCCTGACCGCAAGCTGCTGCTGCCCTGGCCTTCGCCACAGACTTCCAGACTTCACCCAGAGGCTGCAAGGCGGGTTTGGTGTGTGCAAAATGAGATGGCTAGAGGTGACACCAGCTCCAGGGACAGTGTCAGGAGAGGCAGCAAAAACACCCATGGGGGCCCTGGAGGACCAGTCACCGAGCTGCCAGACGCTCCTGGTGACAAGCTTGGGAGGAGATGCCATTCTGAGACCTCCACAGGCATCGGGGTCCTCAGCGCCCTGGGGTCCAGCTGGGTGACCACGGGCTGGTGTCCGGACCATCAGTGAAGTGAGCAGCAGCAGGAGGTCTGCGGTTTAAGATCAAATCTGATGGCAGCTGTGGGGTTTGACAACCGGCGGTCACCTGAGTGAACTGAGCCAGTGTCAGCGTAGTGCCAGGTGCGGAGGGCCCTCCTGGGGCTGCTGCCCGCACACAGAGGAGACCGGGGAGGGGGAAGAGGTGTCGGTGCTCCTGCTGGCTGGGCTCTCCTGGGGGAGCTGCTGAGCTTCCTTCCTGACAGGAGCTCAGCTGTTCTGTGTCAGAGTTTGGAATCGTTGTCGCTGAGAGTGGCTGCGGGTCACTCTGGGGAGCCCTGGTCCTTGCTTCGAGCATGGCTTCCTGGCCCCGGATGGGAAGATGTGTGCTGTTTAATCTCCAGGAGAAGTTGTCCCGCTGGCTTCCTGGTATGAACTCGGCTGTTCTCATCATCAGAGGAGCTAGGCACCTCGTTGCTGCTGAGGAAGGCTGCGGTTCTCCTCAAGGGAGCCCTGGTTCTTCCTTTGGGCATCGCTTCCTGGCTCCAGTGCAGATCCTCAGCTGCTGGCACAGACTTTCTAGCTTCCACTGCTGACTCTGGGCCTTCCCAGAGCAGATCTACGAAGCAGACTTGCATGAGTCATTGCTGTGGGCTCTGAGCTCCAGCTGGACTCATGCAGGTTATTGCCAAGGGATCCAGGCACTCAGCAGATCCTCAGCTCTAGGGCCTTAGTGTGCGGACATATTTCCTGCACTTTCTTTGAATTCGATTCCTTGAGTGAGGAGTCATAAATAATCATAAATAATACTGTAAATTCTGTGTCCTGCATGTAACTGTTTTCCTTGCAGCCTGTGACTTGGCAGCATCCCCTGCAGCCAGGGCTTTGCAGAGTCGCTAACCACCTCCCCGCACGGCAGGGCAGGGCCTGGCCAGGCTCACTTTGACTGCTGGGGTGCAAGGTGCTTTGGCCTTGTCCTTTTTGGACCCTCCTAGGACGCCACGGCAAGTCACCCAACCCAGCTGTGCCTCCGGGTCCCTGTCCCCGCGAGAGGAGCAGGATGATACCACTGGAGCTGCCTGGGTCGGGACCTCCCTGGACCTGGGCTGCCATCCACACCAGGGCTCCCTGCGGTCAGCTCGGTTAACTCCTGACACTCACTGCCCTCGGAGCCCCATGCTACCAGTGGGATCCCCGGCTGGCAGAGGGCGGAGCTGGACCTTGCAGCAGAAGGTAGCCCAGCACCATAACCCTCCAGCCAGGGGCGGTCCAGTCTCCCTGGTGACCCTGGGATGCGCTACACCCTCCGAGGACAAGGACATTCATCTGTTCGAGTCTCTGGGTCAGCACTTCCGGGTTTAGAGGGAGACTGGGCCTCGGGTCTGACCGTCTGAGTGTCACAGCGTCACCCCCCACACACACCCCTGCTTCCCAGTGTCCCAGGACAGCTGCCCGGGCCATCGGTCTGCACCCCAGCCCCGCAGGACTAGGCCCTACTCTGATTCGCCATGGGAGGTGGATGCCGAGGCCTGGAGGACCCGGGTCCCCTCTGCCCAATGAAGGAGCTTTCTGGGGACCAGCAGCAGGGCGGGAAGGCAGGTGCTCAGGGCTCCCTGTGAATCCTGATGACGGTGACCTCGTCTGGGCCATCAAGTGTCACCCAGGGAGATGCTTTCTCCTCCCCGTGGTCATCCAGATTCACGGGACCAGCCTGGCGGGGACAGCTCGGGTGGAGAATGGGAAACCTGTGCGCTGAGACAGCTCTGGGCTCCAGAGAGTGCTCCCAGGCCATGACCCCGACCCCTCCAAGCCAGAAAGCTGCCAGGGTCAGAACTTGAGGAGCCGGGGTGGGGGACAGAGCTGGCCCAGGGCTCAGGGCAGCCACACGGGAGAGCACAGCCAGGCACGTGGGCTCAGGGAAATACCTGCATGCTGTCCAGGGTGCTCTGGGTGGCCAAGCAGGGCACAAGCACAGGAAGAGGCGGTGAGCAGAGGGCCACGGCCACCGGGCGGCCTTCTCCGTGTTGCACCAGAACCGCGGTTCAGACGTCCACCGCAGCTCGGGGACAGCCCATGGCGGCCACTAGAGGCCATAGAAAGGACCCGGGCTACCAAGTAGGGGGCTCCGGGGGGGGGAAGGGACCCCAGGCCCAGCCAGGAGACAGCAGAGTTTGGGCAGGGCAGCTGAGTCCAATCCCAGACAGGACAAGCTAGAGCCGCTGCCCAGACCAGCACCAGGTGCCTGTGAGCTGGCAGGCGAGTCCTGGAACCTGGTCTCCGTACAGGACAGCGATGGGCCTTCTCCTGAGGGAAGGTCCGGTCTAGAAAGGCCTTGTCAGGGAGGCACACGGAGGATGGAAACAGAGGACAGGCCACCTGACAGAGGGCAGCCCAGTCCCTCATCCAGAGAGGCCTTCTGGAACGCAGGAAGCCGAGAGAGACCTCTGTCCGAAGGGCTTACTTCCTCCTGACCTCTGCCCTCGGGGCACTCCCACATGATTGTACCCTCAGGAGCCGCTTCCCACCCTGTCTTGGACAGGCGCAACCCTACGTGCCTACAGGGTGAGGGCCAAAGCCTTGGGGTCACCTAAGAGGCCAGCCGCTCTCTGCCTGCTCGCAGTCCTGCAGGAGGCTGGTGGGGGACAGAGCCAAAAACAGGTGGGGCCACTTCCAAGTGCCACACTAGCAGCACCGATGAAATGGCCACCTGCCTTCCAAGCCCCACCACTGGGGCCACTGAGGACGGCCCAGGGGACAGAGGGCCACTCCCAGGCAGGTGACACTGCCACCAGGTCACCGGGTCCTCCCTTCTCTCCCCCTGCACACCTGATCTCCTGTCCCCAGCAATCTGCCAGGACGGGTGATGCAGGATGACAGCGTCGACAGCGTCGCCCGGCCCTGCGGCCAAGGGAACGTGGTGGCATCCCTGTGCCTCAGTTTCCCCTCTGGTAAAGATGGAGACTGACCCCGGCTCCCATGAGAGCAGTGTGACAGCCCAGCATCCCGAGCACTGTCTGGGCACAGCGGGCACCTGGCTAGGCCGCCGTGGCCGAGAGGGGCCTGCACTCACCTCTAGCAGCTGCACTGCCCCCTCATGCTCCTTCTTGGCTTCAACCTGAGCCTGTGGGTGACGGAGACAGAAGAGCAGCGTCAGGCAGACAGGGACGGGCCGGTGTCGCCTGGAGCCCGAGGTCTGCACGGGCAGGGGAGGGGAGGTGTGGATTCAGGTGGGCCTGGCCTTTGGGAGGGCAGGAGAGGGGGACTCGGCCTTGGCCGGGTGGGTGCTCCTGGCCCTGACCCTGAGGACGGTCCCCACGATGCCCACGGGCAGACAGATGCTGGCTGAACCAGAGTGACCAGCAGTGTCCACCGAAGCCTGTGCAGCACTTCCACTGCCCTGAAATCCTCCCTGGGCAACTCAACCCTGGGCCTCAGGTCCCCCAGAGGCCCGGCCCAAGGGCTGTGCCCCTCTAGGCAGGAGCCAGGGCAGCCCTGGAACCCAGCCCCGAGGTAGAACCATCTGCTCCCGGAGGAGATATCGTACAAGAGTTTTCCACGGCCTGGGCAGTGCCACTGTGACGCCCTGTCCTCCACACCCAGAGCAGGACCTGTGGCTTCGGCCTTCTGGGTGGGCATGTGGCTTAGCTCCAGCAGCCAGAAGAGTGGCAGAGGGAGATCCCTCCCCTTTGGACGGAGCCTTGGGGCAAAGGTGGGAGTGGTGGCAGCCACGTGTCACCATGAGGGGCCGGCTGGGGCGGCGGCATCCTCCCCAAGAGAGCAGCCAGCCCGGGCGGGTGGAGAGACAGGGCTCCGGCTGGCACTGGGCTCCGGGCTCCGGCAGAGGCGACGCCAGCTGGCAGGGCCCCGGGTCCACCGTCTGTGGCAGCATCCCCAGCTACGCGCACCAACAGAATTTCCTCCCGTGGCTGCTCCTCACTTGGAAGTGACGTCCTGACGAAGCCGCCCTCCACGGCTAAGCGTGTGATTCGACGGGTTTTAAAGTCAGAGAGCAATGGTGGGGGTCAGCAGCCCCAAGCCGACAGCCCGACCTGGGACAGGACTGCTCAGGTCGCTGGGCACGGCTGTCTCCTCACACGGGAGCCATGCTCGGGCTCGTGGTTCCAGGGTGGAGGCGAGACGCGCTCCCCGCTCCCCACACTGCAGATGAGCAAGCTGAATCCTAGCAGCTTCTACTTCACAGTGGCGGGATCGCGCACGTGGAAGGGGGCTCTTGGCGCTGGCTGAGCAGCAGCCTGGGCTCCGGGGCCTCGCCCCCCGCACTCACCCGTGCTTCCCGGGGCTGAAAGCCAAGCGGGGTTACAGAATTCTTGAGCTCAGCCCAAGCAGCACGTGCTTAAAATTGTTCCTTTCTGAGCAAAAACAGCGCAGACGGCGCTGAAATAAACTGGAAAGGGAAAGGAGGTGGCTGGGGAGCTCACAGAGGACGAGAACACAGCGCTGAATCAAAGCGCTGCGAGGGGCCGCCTGGGCACCAGGCCGGGCTGGGGCTCCAAGCTGGCAGTGGCAGCAGCCCCCGGCTCCTGGCAAGCCTCAGAGCTGGTGTGGTGGGCATGGGGCTCTGGGCCGCTGGGGTGGGCGTCAGGATACAGTGACGGGGACCACTCTGAAGGCAGCACTGCGCTCCTGCAGCCCCAGCCCAGCGAGCTCATTTCAGGGCTGTGGGGGAGCTGTTGTCCCCCTGAGGCCAAAGAAGGAGCCTGTCCTGGAGAGTCCCAGGTCAGGGCAGGGCGGGCCTCCTGCAGGAAGGGTCCCTGAGAAGGCAGCCCTGTCCCTGGAGCCACCGGTCCACATTTGAGTGCTCAGTGTCCACGATGGGCTGGGACGAGGGATGTGGGGTGGGGTGCAGCGGGCGAGGCCCACCCTGCACTATCTGCAGTGCCCAGAAGCTGATGCACCCTCAGAACTGCGGGTGCCACCCGGGCCTCAACCAGGTCCCAGCTTGGTGCTGGGCAGGATGGGGAATCTGGGGTCGCACTGCTGCCCCAGGGGCACCAGAGGGGGACGAGGTGGGCAGGGGGTTCCTGCATGCCCTCCGCACCCGGCAGGTTCAACAAAAAAGCCTTCGGCCTCCTGGAAGCACAGAATCGCAGGGGGTATGGGTCAGGCCGTGGGCACAGACCCTCTTAGCACCCAACTGCAAAAGAGCCTTGAGACGCAGTGAGCGGCTCCCAGGCGGAAAGGACCCCATAACCACATGGTCCTGGGAAGGGACAGACTGCAAGGACCTGGAGCCCAGGCCTAACCCAGGGCAAGGTGATAGTCCCGCTCATGCCCCAGCTGCCGGGGAACGGTGGGCACGCTCGGGCATCCACTCAACACCGCCCGAAGCAGCGGGGGAGGATCCAGCACTGGGCTCTCTCGCAGCACCTGGACCCTGTGCTGCTTCTGCAGCGCCCTGCCAGCCCCCCATCTCCTTCCTCCCCTGCCCTGGGGGGCAGCTGCTCTGGCTGGCAGCGTCCCGAGTCCCACACTAAAGTGACATCTCATCAGGGTGACTTCATGGTGACAATGAGCCACCTCCACAGAGACCTGGGCACAAAGCTTCCCGGCGAAGAGCCCAGAGGGAGGGTAGTCAGGGTGTGGCAAAGTCAGGCGGGGCTGGGACAGGTGTGAGGTATCTGGGCACCGCCCGGACATGTGAGGCAGCAGCAGGCCCTGGGGGGTCACTGCCGGGGCTCCCATTACCCCCTCGCCGCTGCACCCCGGCATCCGCACCTTGTTCGGTTTGCTCTTTAAGGTGGGAAATGGTTCCATGCACAGCAGTCCTGCGTCACCTACCCTTATGGGCAGCAGGATGTGCTGAGGTGCCAGGGTCCCCAATACCAGTGCCAGGTGGCCAGTGGAAAGGGGAGGTGGACCCCGGGTCCCCCAGCCCATGGCAGAGCAAAGCCACCCTGCACCTCCACCCCACCGTCCCAGATGCTGAGTGGCCAAAGGTGGGTGAAAGACCTGCTCTGCATGCAGCCTCCCCAGGCTGGGGCTCCGGGGTCTCGGGGTCCTAGGAGGGGAGAGGCCCCAGAGCTTCTGGAGGAGGAGGGAAACACACCCAGTGCAGACTGTGGGGGAGGTGGTGGACTAAGCGGGCAGTCAGGACAGCCCGCTCTCAGGGTGACGGGGGAGGCCAGGCGGCCGTCCTGGGCCAGCTCCATGGCAGCGCTGCCTCTGGTCCCAATCAGAACCACCTCAGGATCACATGGGGGACAGGTCAGTCTTGGGCTGACCATTGGCCTTTATGGGGGCTCCTTAATCCGTGCATCAGGCTCAGACCTGACACTGGCCACATGGCCATTGTCCTGTGATGGGCTGAGCTCCCCCACCCAGGACGCCAGCACCACTGTTCTCCGGTGCACAGCAAGGCACGGCATCTGCTCCCCTCAGGTCCCTCCTGCCCAAGCTGCTGCCGTCCGCACCCCTCAATCTGCTCCTCCCCACAGGCCCACGCAGCCTTCCTTAACCCCTCGCCCCTATCCACTTCGGCCCCTCTGGAGGGTGTAGCCTCGGCTCCCTGTGTGGCTGGTGGGCAGGCTGAGCTGGTGGCCGGGGGAGAAGCACTCTGGAGGGTGGGTGTGGCCGGCCCCGTGTGGGCATCCCGGGGCGAGAGTCCAGGGAAGAATCAGCCTCACTGCACGAAGTGCTCCACCTCCCCGGGAAACCTTCTTCAAAGTTGTGGGTGCCTCCCCACCCTACCCTGTCCTGCCTCAGTGCCCTGAGGGACGCAGCATCCACATGCCCAAAACAGGATAAAACCAGGCACAGAGATAACAGGCGGGACCCCGGGCCCCTTCTCCCCAGCTCCAGGGACCCGTCTGCTGGGAAGCAAGGTCCTGCCCCTCAGGGAGAATATTTAATTTCTCAGCTTCTTATCTGTCTCAGAAGGATGGGCGGGCAGAGAAGCGACATCTCCCCTGGGCCTGCAGCGCCCATGCCCACTCTGGCTTGGTGACTTCCACTGTCTAAGGGCTGCTGAGACTGGACAGGCCACAGGCGGGGAAGCATCACCTGTGCGCCAGCTCCTGCCAGCCCTGACGGCTGAGTCCCTTTCCCAGTGGACTGGACCAGCAACAGCGTGGCCCTGATTGGAAAACCAGTCAGGATGGGCCGTGGAAGGGGAGGCCCACAGAGGGCACCAGGTCCCTGCCGGCATCCTGCATGGCACTGGGCGGTGCTCACGATCACCACCAGCAGAGCAGCCCAGCTTCCCCTTGGCCAGTGCTCTGCCCTCCGTCCCCCTGGTAGGCACTTGCTAGCTGCAGGCCCAGCTGCCCTGTGGAGGAGGCCGATGGCGAGAGGGCACCAGGAAGGGACTCAGACAGGTGTGTTCCTGGCTTTTGGGGGAGTGACCTTCCCACCTGTGGGAACGGACAGCAGGACTGGCTGATGACCACAGGCCTGTGGAGGGGACTTCCTGGGCCTCTGTCCGGGTGCCCAGAGGACCCTCAGGGTCACTCAGCTGTCCCTCCCCACTCTCTCCTCCTCCCTCCCCTCCTCTCCTCGCCTCTGTCCTCCCCTTGCTGATGGGATTGAGCTGTCCATGCTGCCCGGCGGGCTCAAGAGCAACGGGTCCTGGAACAGAGCCATGGCAGGCCCAGCCATGCCCACGGTGGCATCACCCCTCCCCCACACATGCATGCATGCACACAACACTGCAAAACCCAGCCCAGCCCTTCCTTCAGACCTGGGCCTGCGTTTCCTGAGGGGTGCAGTCTGGTGGGGTGGCCTCCCTGTGCCTTTGTGGGGCGACCTCGGCCCAGCCAGCCCTGATCAGACCATTCTTTGCCCCGTGGCTTCCCAGGCTACACCTAAGCACAGAGCTCAGGAAAGGCCAGCAGCTGCCCACAGAAGGAGGGGAGTGGCCAGGAGGGGAGGAGAGCTTGGAGCCTGCCAATCTAGGCACCCCACAGTACCCCAAGGCTCCCCGGTCCCCCGGGGCCCAGCTCACCTTCTGCAGAAGCTCGATCTCCTGCTGCTTGGCGTTGAGGACGGCCAGGGCCTGCTCATGCTCCAACTCCAGCTGCTGCCTCCGCTCCGCAGCCTCACGCATATGCTGGGGGACAGGGGGTCCTGAGCGCCCGTGCCAGGCGCCCGCCGCCCCGCGCCCACCGTCCCAGCTCCCCAGCTGCTGCACCCAGGAGCGGCCGTGCTGGGGAGGCCGCCTCCTCAGAGCGGGCTTTTCCACGGTGGCGAGGGCTGGGGAACCCGGTTCCAGCCAGGCGCCCGCCCCTGCTTTGCTTTTTATATCCTCACGGAGTGGAGCGCAACTCACACCCCGCGGAGATGCGGCTGCTCCCTGGGCGAGCCTCCGTCTCCCCAGGCTGCCTAGGAAGTCAGAAATAAGAGGCAAAGCTGTCGCCTGCCCTGTACCCACCATGGAGCTGGGCTCTGTCCTGGCCTCGGGCTCCCGTGCAGCTGATCACCTCCCTACGCTGCCCTGGCAGCCACACCAACACCGGCACCCTGGTGGGGACGCCAAAGGACAGGACACGGAGATGATCACCGCATCCCGGACATGAGCCGGGGCTCACTGCAGCACGGTTCCTGATCCACGTCCACACCCGCCTTACTGTTTAGATCATGAGGTAGATTTGACTGCATTTTCAAATTGGATCTTTCACCTCAAAATCCCAAGTGTTTCAAAATTAGGGAGATCCCGCCATTCCTAGCACCTGGGCACCGAGGGCAGGGGAGTCCTGCGGCCTCCGTCCACCTCCGTCCGGGACACGCCCTTCCTAAGCGACCCCGGCCCGGCCTGGGCTGCCTGCCCACCGCTCCCACCCATCTGTTGTTTCTGCCTCTGACTGTTTTTACCGAGCGCATCTTGGAGTCTTAAAGCCGCGCAGCCCAGTCACGAGGCAGGGACACCGTCCTCGAGGCAGACGCTGAGTGGGCAGAGGCAGGAGGGCCCTGCTGTGCGGAGCGTGCGGCAGGCACGGAGGAGGCGCCCCCTGCTCCGGCTGCCACGGTCCTGGGGTCTCCCCACGCCTCCCCGGCCGCCCCTCTCCTGGGAGGTCTTGCACATGGCTGGACCTCTGCATCGGGACAGGGAGGCAGAGTCACTGCGCCCTGCGCTCTGTGCTGGAAGTGGTTTGTGGAAGTTCACTGTTTCTTTGCTTCAAAAGCAACATCCGCCCGGGCCGGGTGTGAAGAGCTGTGTGACCTCTGCGTCCCCTCCGCCGCCTCCCGAGAACCCTGAGCTGTCACCACCGCACTGCTTGGAGGCAGACAAGTGGTGCTTTTGCTGTTGCTATGGAAACTCTCACAGCACCTGCGATTCTTGGAAAACAGAACTCCCTAACACACGAGCTGAACCCCACGAAACAGGCATCCCCGTCAGTTACTCTACCCGGCTCCCACCGGGGGGACTGGTCCTGCTCACCCCGTCTGAGCAGCATGAACAGGAGGTGCCACCCCACCTCCCTCTGCGTCTGCTCCCTGGGAGCTCAGGTCACCCTGTCAGGGGTGGCTGCACCTGACACCCTGGAGCCCGCCTACTCCAAACCGCCTCTGACATTACAGACCCCTAACAGAGCACGCAGTCCAAGGACTGCCCTGGGTGGTTGGTTGATCCCTGGACCGGACACCCCAGCCACTAGGGTGGTGCACACCCTCAGCTCCACAGCCCGGTTCAGAGCCCAGCAGGTCCCCACGTGCTGCTCTCGGGCCTGGCAGTTTCTAGGGACCTCTTCAGGACAGCCTCAGTATCCCCCATGCCCCACCGCCTCCTTGGGACCCTAAGCCAGCAGCTCACAGCCCTGGAGGCTCCCACGGGTACAGGGGGGCAGGCTGACACACAGGGGCCCTGCACTCTGAGGGGCTCAGGGATTGTCTCTCAGGCCTTGGCCTGCTGACCAGAGAGGTGGCCCATGGGACAGTGAGTGGCCACAATTACAGTGACGAGATGGGGACACTGCCCATCACACTCAGAGGACGCCTGGGTGGGGCGCCCTGCCCTGTCCACTCCCAGCTTGCCCAGCGTCAGGAGCTGCCTTCCTGTGGGACTGGGGCGCAGAGTGGCCAAGCCACCAGCTTAGGACCAGCAGGTCAAACACAGCCAGGCCCCGAGACTGGTGATCAGGAAGCCTTCCCACTCCCCGTTTAGGGGAATGGGTTCCCTGAGCGCCCCAGGAGCTTCCCGAGGGACAAGGACACACTCCCCAGAGAGGAGGGTGCGGGCCCCTGAGAGTCTCAATGCCATGCGGCCTCAGATCCGCCCCTGCCCGGGAGTCCTGGTTCCAGGGAAGCGACCTTGTCACAGGTGCTGTGACGAGAGGGTCGTGGTCACATGTCCAGCATTAGAAACTGAAAGGCCCTGAGAGGGCGCCGGGTGAGTGGCCAGGGAGGGAGAGCAGAGCACAGCTGGACCCAAACTGCCCACATCGCAGCCAGCTTGGGGAGGGGCGGGGCTCCGAGAGGCCTGGAACTGTTCGGGGTGCGTGGTGCAGGCAGCCCAGGCAGGGCAGGACCCCAGGAGCAATCGGCCCCTGGCTGTGCTCAGCCTCCACCGACGAGACTGAGACCAAGGTGCAGGGTGTGCCAGGGCCACCCCTGTGCAACTTTCTGGGGCCTGGGCAACCCCTCCCTCCTGGTCCCCTGCCATGCGGGGAGGCGAGCACCGAGCGCCGGGCTGGCAGAGCCACCTGCATGCCGGGGGCGGCTGGCGCTGCCACTCTCCTCCAAGGCGGTCATGATGCTCGGTCCCCTTAAGTACCAGCCCCAGGACCTCGGGATGGTGCCAGAGCCCCCATTTCACCCCAGGCTGAACAGAGCCTCCAGTGCCCCTCCGGGGAGCCCCCTTCAGAAGCGCCAGGAGCGTGCACCACCACCAAACCTGCCCGTCTGCACGCCGAGCCTTCGGCAGGTTTATTTTTGAAGCGTGGTATTTATAGCCGGATGTCGGCACCAACGCCCGCGCTCAAGTCGCCTGCAAATGGCAAGGGGCCGCTTCCCAGCCACGCTGCTGCGCAGGGGACTCCCGGCGGCCTCCTCTGTCCTCTGCCGGGCGCGGCTGCCGAGTGAGAGGGACCGGAGTGTCTCATGAGAGTGAGACCCACGTGTCCAGGTGACAGAGAGCTCCCCCAGGTGCACGGCTTCCTTCCGCCCGACACCTGGAGAGGACCACAGGGCCGGGCCTCGTCTTCAGATAAAGATGGACGGAGAACACTATTCTGGGTGGCAGCAACTTCCTGTCCCCCGCACGTGTCAGAGTCATCCATCAGAGGAAGTCACGTCACCTCTGGGAGC
Source organism: Cavia porcellus (assembly GCF_034190915.1). Taxonomy (NCBI): domain Eukaryota; kingdom Metazoa; phylum Chordata; class Mammalia; order Rodentia; family Caviidae; genus Cavia; species Cavia porcellus. Next base: position 1,362,067 of record NW_026947499.1, on the reverse strand, counting down.
TGGAAGGCGGTTCGATAACAGTGTCTGGATCCGTCAAACTAGAAAGACTCAGGTATCAAGGAGTCCCTTCCACAATCTGGGCATCGACAGCCAGGATGCAGCTCAGCCGCACAGCGCTTGCCTGGCAAGTCGTGAGTGTGATTCCTGATACAAAAACAAAGCCTGGGCGCTGAGCTGGGCCTGGGGGGGCACACCTGTAACCCCAGCACTCGGGAGGCTGAGGCAGGAGAACCACTTGCTTGAGGCCAACCTGAACTACACAGCGAGACCCTGTCTCAAAAACAAGTCTGGGTGCTCCTGATTGCTGACCAGCCTCCTCCCAGCTGCCCATCCCCAGCCGAACCTGGGCACACAGACAGCGGCCCTCAGCCCACGGTCGGGACACAGCCCACTGGCGGGTCCTGGCGTCAGGCCTGGGGACAGCGGCCGTAGGAGGAGGGCTGGGTGGGCCGGCTGCACGACGCCATCCCCGAGTGCCCGGCCCGTGCTCCGGCCGAGCTCCACCACACTTCCGAGCCTCAGGTCCTTGTCTGTCTATACGGCTGAGGCAGAGGACAGCACCTGGCCTGGCTACGCAGGAGCAGCTGTGACAGATGCAGGCCTGCACCTGGGGCCGCACCTGGACGGCCGCTGTTTTCCGTCTGCTGATTCCTGCGTCCTCTCTTCCACTTCCACTTTGTTTCTTTTTCTGTTTAGTGTGGTGTTTTCAGGCATCTGGGGCTGTTTTCTGCATATTTTTAATAACTCGGTCATTGCTCCAGGGGTCTCGATGTCCATGTAGGAGTTTCATCTGCACCCAATGAAAAGCTGTTGCTCCGGGGACCCCCTAACCCCCATCTTCGCCCCCTCTTCGTGATGCTTTCTTCCGGGCCACAGCACGGCTCCCATGATCCCCCCAAGCGCATCAGAACCGAAGAGGAGGAAGCTCTGTGGTCGCCCGAGATCCTCCTGCTGTGCTCCCCGCTCTCCCTGGGCGGCAGGGGCAGAAGCCGAGTGGCCCCGCTGCATGATGCGTAGGGAGGGGAGAGGAGTGCCCTTAGGAGGACAGAGAGGAAGCTGGACAGGCCAGGAATGGGACGCGTGCTCCCCCTCCTCCGCCCTGTACCCTGCAGGCGCTGCCGGGCACCCTGCTGGGCCCAGGACTGAAGGCGGCGCCCGTTTCTGGCCTCCCCAGGACCCAAACAGGGCACAAGGTAACCCCAAAGGTCCACACGGCTCCTGGGCACACAACCAACAGCGGGACCGCCGTGGGAGCTTCACAGGGGCCAGAGGTCTGCAGACCGCATGTCACCTCCTACGAGCTGGTGGCTTTCAGAGGACGTCACTCCTGCAGGTGTCCAGCTGGCTGGCACCTGTGTAAGGCATGTGCACCTCAGTCTGCCAGTGCGAGGACCAGGAGCCCCCATTCTGTCTCCTGGGGTCAGAACAGAAGCCCCCAGCCAAGGTGTGGCAGTGCCAGCTCCTCCTGGAGACTCCAGGGAGGAGCAGCCCACGCCGCCCTCCTGCCCAGTGGCCTTTGGTCCCCTGGGCTTGCCACGGCCTCTGCCCATCTCTGCCATGTCTCCTCTGTGCAGCTCTTCCCTTCCCCAAGCACCCCGTCTCTGGACAGGCCACCGTGCTCCGGGGTGACCTCATTAATGTCACCCCTGCCAAGGTGTGTTACAAAGAAGGCCACACCCGCAGGCCCTGGGCTGGGGCTCACAGTGGCTTCAGGGACACGTCCCGCCCCCTCCCGTGGAGCTCTGTCTGCTGCTCGCCCACCTCTGGGTCCCCGAAAACTGTGCCCACCCCAGTCCTCGTACCCACGTGGCCTCGGCTAAGGTGTCCCCACCAATCATGACTGGCTCACCTCCTCCTCCCCTGCTGTCACCCCGTGTCCCCCACAGATCAGTTACTCCCGCATCCCTGGGTCTCCATGGCCACGCCATCGGAAAGCGGGCTCAGGAAACAGCCAGGGCAGTGATGTGCACCCCGGGCTGCTCTGTGACCCCCGTTGGTGCGTGAGTCCTGCAGCCAGCAAACCACCCGGACCCACCTGGACCCAGTGCGGGCCCATCACAGGCACAGACACACGGCGCCTCCTCCGAGCCAAGCAGGCTGGGGACCCCTCGTGTCTCGAATGTCACCCCCATCTCCCCTACATGGTCCAGGCCTGGCCCCGCGTGCTTGGCCCAGGTGTGGCCCTAGGGGCATCTGGGACGACAGGGGCTGAGATGCACCCTGTGTCCCCCATGCACACGCCAGGGGCGCTGCCCCTAGGGGCGAGTGGCTCAGCGGAGCCCTGGACTCACCAGGCAGCAGGATGGGCAGGAAGGGTAGCACATACCTGGAGCTTGGCACGGGCTGCCCAAGAGCACAGGGCACCAGGTCCTCCTGGAGACCAGTGTGCAGACTTCTCCTCCCCCACTCTCCCCTCCCTTCCCCTCCCCTCCCCTCCTCTTCCCTTCCTAGTTAGTGGACTCACCCCACCCCATTTAGCACCCATTTCTTCTTCCTCCCCTTTTTCGTAGACGAGATGTTTTTGAGAAGATACCACCAGCTCCAGCTCCCTGACCCCAGTACCTGGGCTCAGAGGCCCCCTGAAGGCCTGTGTCCCTCCTCTGCCCAGCCCCGCAAGGGAGCACAAGGGGAGACCCTGCAGGGCTGGTGACGTGAGGCAGAGCTGACCAGCTGGACCCCAGCGGCCTCCTCTGAGTCTATATCTCCTACGCTGTGGGTCCCCGTGAGAGTGGGCAGAGAAAGGTCAGCTGAGCAGAGCGGTCAGCTCTGGCACCGGGGCCAGCATGGGGACCTGGGCTCCCTCTGCAACCCTCCAGCGGCCTCCTCCCTGATGCCCCTCCCCACCACGTCGCCCCTGCTTCACCCCAGGTGCCAAGCTACCCTGCCACTGACCCCGGACTGGACCTTGAGACCCGGGGCCACAGTAAACCTCCTCCTTCCGATGGGATTCTGTCACAGCCACAGAGAGCCACCCTGAGTGCCCCGTCCCAGCAGTGGCAGGAATCAGGTCCCAGGGCTCCTCTCTCAGAGCCGTGGCGCCAGGGTGGCCGGCCGTGGACCTCACCATGGGTTGGAGGTGGCCGTTTATGGTTGTCTGGTGGTGTCCCTCCCTTGGGCACACCTAGCTGAGAGGCCATGGTGAGAAGCATTCCCTGTCGGCCTCCACTGGAGTGGACAGCACCTGTCTGCCACTGCCCAGCACCAGGCAGGCTCCCTTCGCCCTGAGATCAGCGCACCCCACCCGGGCCCAGCCTGCGTGCATAGGACATCTAGATTCTGCACAGGGAGGAATTCTGCACCCACGGATCCACCCCGGCACTGCACGCAGCTCCACGGACCGGCTGCATCCACAGGGCCCCGCCGCCATCGCACCACTGAATCCCACACCACCTTCAGGACCCGCATGGGGAGGAGCGATTTCTGAGTGAGCCCTTCTCGAGATAACCGAGCACTGAACACCGAGGAGCGTAACACTCATAAAGTTGACAAGCTGCCACAGCCGCCCGGCTTTCACTGAAGTCTGCTCAATTCCCATTCCGGAGCACTGCCCGCACCCCCTCAGCTGTGTTTAACGTCAGAAATGGAAATGCATAATTGGCTTTGCGAACTGCTTCCAGAAACATTCCAATTGTGTTATTTATTGCTTTTCAAAAAGGGTAAAAACAGCCCCGAGAGCCCTGAATGTTGATGAGGCCTTCAGAATGGCTCGGCTGCATGGCCCCCTGGAGTCAGCAGCCCGCCCTCGCTGGCCCCTTCACCCAGCACCGAGAGCCACCGACCTTCAGGACCTGTTCTAGGTTCTCCAGCTTGGCGTGGGGCTGGTGTTTCTCCTTCACGCCAAATCGCGCTGCTGGGTCACCGCGATGAGCCTGCGGCTGGGCTGGGCATTCTCCGCCTTCACCTAGGAGAAGCGGAGGGGACGCAGAGGTTGTTGTCACCTGCCTAGGACCCGGGGTGGGCACCGTGCCCAGCTGGCACCTGTCGCCTCCTCTGCAGGAGCGAGAACACCGACTTCCTTTCAGGCTTCGCCTCCTTCTCCATCGCGGACTGCACAGGGGACCACGCCTGTAGGGCGTGCCCACGTGTGATTCAGCCTGGCCACTCAGGAGACCACGCCTACAGGGCGTGGCCACGTGTGATCCAGACTGGCCACTCAGAGTGCGGTCTCTCTTCTCATCCCGCCCACCTCCACCACAACCAGAGTGATTGGTTCAGGTCTGACCAATCTGTGCAAGCCCTTCTCCGGAACTAGGGATTGGTTGGGGGAGGCCACATGACCCAGTTACAGTCTCCTGTAAGGCTAGAGGACTGTCTTGTCCTCCTGGCTTAGGAAGTAGAGGACAGAAGGCTGGAGCTCCCATGCATTTGTCACTGTGAAGGAGGAGCCTTCCTGAGCAAAACGCCATTGAAATGGAGGTGGAGCCCAGAGCTGCAGAGGGAAAGCCAGGATTCTGTTGGGCTCATTTGCACACCTAGATCAAGCTGTACCTGCAGCTGGTTAAGACGATCCTAGTTACTGAGGCCCGTTTGCTTATACCAGCTCCAACTGCCATCTGTCCTCCGCACCTAGGACACCCTAACAGATGCAGAACTGGGCTCAAATTGTGTGAGCACACTCACTTCCCGTCTCAACAGCCAGTGGTTACAACAGCCACGGGGCTCCATGTGCTCTTGAAGCCGCCACCCTAGAGGAGCCTGTTGTCCTCGGTCTCTCTGTGGCCTCTGCTTGGGACAGGAGATCCTCCCTGTCCCAGAACAGCAGGACAGAGCTGTGGCCCCACTCTGACTCCGGGAAAAGCTGGGCCCTGTGACCTGCTCCCAGACAGCTGCCCTTGTGGGGACCCATTGAGCCCCCGCCAGGTGACTGCAGAGGGAGACAGCTCAAAGGGCCCCGGGCCCAGGTCACAGCGGGCACCCACAACCCATGCCACCTGTCCAGTGACCCACATGAAGACACATGGCCCCCGGGGCGTCTCCTAGGCAATCCAGGTTGGCCTCAGGCTCGAAGAGATCCTCCTGCCCCAGCCTCCCGAGCAGGGGGATTACAGGCATGTGCCACAATGCTATGGAGTGAAATACATCCTACCCTGCCATAGGCACCTGCCCCCTCAGAACCCCACATCACCCCACTCTAAAACCCTGTCCCTGTTATGCGGTGAACCCCGGAGCTCGTCTACACAGCCACCTCGTGTGCAGGTCGCCCTGCAGGACCCGGCCCTGTGGTCAGCTCTTCGCACTGGTCACGGTGCCCAGGTGGCCCTGTCACGTGGAGCTGGAGCCCCCTTTATACTGAGGGCCGGGAATGCTTCACTCTGTGTCTACAACGTGTGTGTCCACACAGGATTTTCTTCACCTGCTTAACTGCTGACAGCCACAGGGTACGCCCACCTAAGGCCACTGTAACCCGGGAACTCACACCTCCCTGCGACCCTCCTGCTGCTCCTGCAGTGGACGCAGGGCCACGGAGACCGTGGGGGTTCTCCTGGGGGGCCGCCTATCTTACACCATTCGGCATTCCCAATCTTCCGAAAAGCACATCTTTTAAAAATTTCCAGGCAGGAAGGAGGAAGGGAAACCCCACGCCCAGATGCTTTTGGATTTACAGTGCAATGTTGGGGTCCCGCTGCCCACAGTGTTTGTGTGGGAAAAGCAGGGACTCAAAGGCCCCAAGCCGCAGATCAGCCAGGACCAAGCACAGAGCTTCGAGGCTCCCCCAGCCGCATGCTGGAGGCCGGGGCTGGTTGGGACAGCAAAGCCTTGGGGACAGTGACACTGATGTCCTCAGGGGACAGACATGTGGGTGAAGATGTGCTGGACGGTGTGGGGTGGCACCAGAGCCGGGCAAGGTCACGGGGTTGGAGGAGCAGGGAGAGCAGCACAGGGCAGCCAGATGGTGTCCCCAGGAGGCGATTCTGAAGCTAAATTTCCTGGGTGGAAGCCGGGGCCGCTGGGGGACTCTGGGACAGCCAAGGGTGGCACCATGATGGGCTGGGTGGGGGCACGGAGCCTGGCCAGCCTCCCTCATGGCAGGAATCATAGGGCACTGCAAGGGCAAGGGCCAGATGTTGAAGGCTGCATCTGGGCTCTCACTAAGCACACGGCGCCTGCTAGACGCAGGGTCACGAGTTCAAGCCCCACCTAGACAACTTAGCAAAAATAAAACACAACAATGGGCCAGTAACCTAGCTCAGCAGGAAGGTCTTGGGTTCAGTACTCAGCACTGAACAATGATGGATAGAATGGACTGTTTTAAAAGCCAGGTGTAGTGGTGCATGCCTGTAATCCCAGCACTCAGGAGGTTGAAGCAGGAGGATCACCTGAACCGAAGGCCAGCTGGGGCCAGTTGTGAGCTCAGAGCCAGCCTGGACTGCACAGGGAGGCTCCGTCCCAAATACAGCAAGGACACTGCTGGCCCCAAGGAGCAGCTCAGGGGCATGGCCAGAGCCAAGTCCACGCTTGTGGCCGACTCCTCCCCCTCCTTTCCCAGGGGCACAGGTACCTGGTCATGCTGCGGGGCCCTCGTGGGAGGCCTGCGTCTCAGGGCCTCAGGCCACGCTCTCCTCGGGCAGTGGCATCTTCAGTTCACCTTCCTGGGCGAAGGAAAGGGCACCGTGAGAGAGTGCCAACCTGGCAGGACGGGCAGCCCTGGTGGGGTTCCAGCTCTGACCTGGAAGCTGACGGGGCGGGGATAACCCTGTGTGTGCCCCCAGCTGAGGGTGACTCAGGACTGATTTCCAGGGTACAGCGATGGTACCAGACCAGAACAAGGTACTTTGCACTAAGCACTCGGTGCTGGGGGCGGGCAGCTGGTCTCTCCCGGCCTCCCCCGGTGGCCTAGGAAAATTTACACCAGTTTTACACAGCCTCGGGGACACAAGGTCAGCTGTTAACCAGATAAAATCGGCCCTGCCAAAAAAACCCCTCAGGATCTGAATCCAGAACAGAAGCCGGAGATGCTGATCCAAACACAGCCACGCTACGGGAGACACAGGCCGAGTCCTCCCAGCCACAGCGGCCCTGAAGGCTGCTCCAGCAGGAGCCTGCCCATCTGTGTCACCCGCTGCCCAGCTGGGGCAGTCACAGAGAGACGCAGAGCCGCACGTGATGGCACTTGGAGACCCGGCTGTCCCCTGTGTGTGTGTTCCCAGGCGCACGGGAGCTCAGTGCGGGGCAACCTGCAGGGGAACCCAGGACGCCCTCCATCTGAGGACGGTGGGGGCTGCGGAGGACTCGCCCCTCACTGGTGCTGTGCAGGGCCAGCTGCCCACCCCAGAAGCCACCTGGCTCAGGTTCAGTGGAGCCTTCCCAGGGCAGGGACATCGCCCAGGAACCAGACCAGAGAGGCCGCCGGGTGTCTCCAAGTGCGCGGGAGACCTCAAGGCCGCAGGGACGCAGGCTTCACGTCCAACTTGAGAAAGTAGGTTCCTGACCACTAGCACGGTGCGCCTTCCAGGACCAGTCCCCACAGGGGGAGCGAGGCTCTGGCAGGATCTGAGGCTCCGCCCAGGCCATGAGTAGGCACACACCCGCTGACGGATTCTCTGAGCCTGATGCCTCCCGTCCAGGCCAGCTGGAGGGGTCAGACATGGAGACTTTTTACCCGTTAATATGTGCGTGTTAGGAATTCCTGGCTTTTTTGGCAAAATGATGGGGGAAAACAAAAACTGGGGGGAACCAAACTGTGCAGATGGGCCAGAGGTCTCAGGACAGTCAGGAGCGACAGGGATGTGTCGGGCCCTGCTCCAAGTGCCCACTGCAACTCAGCTCCCAGCCCTCCTGAGCCACTTCCTGCCACCTCCAATGTCACCATGACAGACAGTGTGGACCCGGCCCTCTGCAAACCAAGCAGTGCCCTCCTGAGATGCCAGCCCAGCTGGGACTCTGCCCTCGGACCTGCAGTCCCCAGTGCCTGTGGAAAAGCATGCCAAGGTCAGAGCTGGGCCTCAGTTTCCTGGGCCTCCAGGGCCGCCTGTCAGGGGAGGAGCAAGGTCTTCAGGGGCCCTTCACTCCAGCACACAAGCTGCAGCCCTGGGCACAGTGGGCAGTGAAGGGGAGCGTCTTCCCCCGGGCCTTGAGTCTGCTCAGCCACCTGGTCAGTGACACGCAGTGTGTGGCATGCAGCGGGGAAGAGGGCACAGGTCTGGCCTTGGAGGGGCAGGCGGGGTCCTCAGAGCCTCACCGGAAGTCCTGTCTCCCACCAGAAATGCTGGAGCATGGACAGGACCCCGGGCAGTGAGTGGACCTCAGACTCCGTGCAGTGACCCAGGGAACAGGGCTGCCTTGCCACGTGTGGCAGGTGACAAATGTCATCCCCAGCCCAAAAAAAGACCCCAAAATCCCTGTGAAGGGGTAGTTTAGGGCCATGACCTAAAGAGCAAAGCGGAATAACACAGTTACGCACAGAGAAACCTGCACCGAGCTCACTGGTATGGACAGAGACACGGACGAGGCTTTGCCGAGTGGGCTGGACCTCGAGACACTTCTCCAGCCACAAGGCAGACACTTGCTGTTCCCAAAGGCCTCCTCCTCCCTGCCCTGCTCCGGCCTGGGCCCCAGGGACAGCGGTGTCACCGTGTGCAAAGGTTGGCGGATGGTTGATTGACTGACTGCTGGTTTAATTTTCTTTCCCGGCAAAGATCAGTGTCCTCGAGCTTAGCCCGAGCCATGACCCGACACACAGAGCTGCCCGGCCGGGGTCCTGCGCCATGCATCTCTGCTCGGTGCCCACGCTGTGCCACTGAGGCTGCACAGACCAAAGCTGGGCCCCGGCTGCCCTCGGGGCTCCTGCAGACAGTGCTGTTCCTCAGCTCTGGAGAGGAAGAACCAGCTCCCGCCAGCATCCACACACCGGGCCCCACATTCTGGGGGGATCCCTGCCAGTGGGGAGCCACGGCTGCCGCACCCAGCGCTGAGTCCTATTCTGGTCCCGATGGCCCAGACGAGGCTGCCACCCCTAACCCACACTGCTCCAGGCAGGGCCGTTACCACCTGGCACAGGGAACATTCCAGAAGGTGTGCCTGGATGTGGGTGCTCTGACGACGCCCAGGGGAGACTGGGGTGAGCAACACACGCACACCAGCCTCCTGTCCGTCTCTCCGACAGTCACCCCAACTTCAGGGCCTGGCCAGGGCAACACCAGGCCCGGTGGGGACAAGATGGTGTCTCTGTTCCAGTGACGGAATCACCATGACTGTTGCCCACAAGCTTGGGAAACGGAGGCAGCCACCACGACACAACAGGGACACTCGGGAGAGGACCCCAGAGCTGCTGCGGACGGGGCGGGAGAGAGGCCAGAGATTCCGGGCTGGGCAGGGGACGGCAGGGGGAGGGGGTTTCTCATGAGCCCAGGTGCCCAGCCCAGGCGCCCACGCCCTGTGGGGGTCACACTCAGGCCCTCGAGGCTGTCACCCTCCCGTCAGCCCCATGACACCCCTCCCTCCCACTCGGGGCTCCCCCACCAGCACATTGCCCTCTATTCCCACCTGTCCTCTCTCTTAAGTTCTGTTTTCCAGAGTCTCCTGTAAGAGAAGCCACGTGACATGGCTGATCCACTTCACTTGCACATGTGGTTTGAAGGAGACTCGGTTTACCCCGCCCCATGGCAGGGTCCTCTCTGCAGGGCCCCGCAGGCACATGTACGCACGCCCCAACTCTGGATGGGCCTGCACTCCTGCGGGACACCGTCAGGTGCACGGCCACACAGCTGTCACTGGTGCTGACTGTCCTCCTGCCTGGACGCCCTCTGGACACTGAGCCCAGAGAGGTTACCGGAGGTAAGGGAGGCCAGGTGGCCAGTCCATCAGCCCACGTCTGTGTCACCCATCGAGGGCTTGGGTTCTGTCCTGCAGTGCTGAGGAGTGGACTCCGGGCCTCGAGACTAAACCACCTCTCATGCCTTTTCTTGTTTCTTTTGAGACAGGGTCTGGCCTAGGCCAAAAGTTGCCCGGACTGGTTTCGACCTTGTGACCCTCCTGCTTCAGCCTCCCACGGGTCAGGGTTACAGCATGAACAGACCTCACCTCGCCCGCCATAGCATTTGCGTACAGCTTTCCGTGTCTACAGCAGACAAAGCTGCACTGGTGCTCAGTACAGAGAGGGGTTTATTTAGCTCAGTTTGAGCTGAGATCCTAAGGCCAGGCAACCTCCTCCGGTGAGGACCTCAGCCGCCTCACGACACAGCGGGCAGAGGACAGGCGGCAGGGCTGTGGGAGGAGGGACGCTGAGGTGGGAGCACAGGGCAGGAGGGAGGAGGCGGAAGAGCTGATACAGCTCAGGGTTTGCTGATAGACTGCTGGTGAGCAGAAGGGGAGGAACCCAAGCAAAGGCCAGCAGAGCTGGGCATGGGCCAGGCATTGAGACCGAGGTGCAGGAGGAGCAGAACCTGTCACCAGGCAGAACACAAAATGGTGTCAGTCGGTTACAAAGGAGAAGGGGAGGGACAGGCGGCCAGCCCAGAGCGGGCAGCCTGGCCCTGAAGCTCCCGGCTCCATCTCCCGTAGAGACAAGGAAATCAGAGGCAAAGCCACTGTGTCGGCCGGCCAGTCCCTCAGCAGCGCTGGGCATGTGGCTGCTTCCGGTCCCCTCCCCTCCCGTTCCTCACTCCTCCCCTGCAGGGGGGAAACTCCTGCCTCTCCGGACACCCCACGGCGTTGCCCTGTCCTCGCCGGAACACGGAAAAGTCAGCCCTGGACTCCCGGTGTCCCTCCCGCTGACCCGCAGCTCCCTGCTGTGCCTAGGCGGCAGCTGTGCACCCTGCAGCTCCCTCCTACACCCCAAGATGCAGGCAGCCAGGGGCGGTCAGCACCCTCCCAGGCCCTGGCAGACACGGCCTTGGGCTGAGCGTGGCCAGCAGTTTTGTGCCTGGACTAGATGACACGGGACAGGCATGCTCAGAGGGGCGCAGTTCTCAGCCTGGGGAGAAGCCTCAGGGTCCAGTGTGTCCCTGCCCTGGCCACAGAATGGCCCTGCCCAGAGCCTGCGCTGAGTGGCCGGAAGCTGTTTCTCCACAGCGGTCAGCAGCACCACCCTCTGAGCCCCTCTGGCTCCAGGCACCTGCAGAGGGAGCCCCACAGGTTTCCTGGAGTGGCACTGGGGAGGAAACACTCTGTGGGCAGAAAGCTGGACAGGACTGGCAGGAGCAACAGGGACAGCTCTCCCTGCCTGCCGCCCACTGCCAAGGCTTCGGGACACCTTGCCTTCTGGTCCTCGGCAATGCTTGGCGGTTCAGCTGGAGCCGAGCAGGAAGGGTCAGCGCCCAGCGAGAGCCCAGAGGCGACTTCTTTCCGTTTAATCCCTTCTCTCCAGTCTTTCAAAGTCAGAACAATTCGTGTCAAAAATCTGAATTCGGGCTCCTCCAGGGGAGCTGGAAGCACTGGGCCTGCAGGGCTCCCCAAATCACCCCTGCTGGCATGAGGGGACCCCCCTAACCCATCGCCGGCCCCGCAGCACCCACGCTGAGAGTGGTGAGAAGCAGGCGCCCCGGCTGCCCAGGCTTCTCTGGGCTCCGAGAGAGGCAGGCACCAGAGCCCAACACGCATCTGCCCGGCTGCGCTCCTCGAGTGGCCGAGTTGCTCAAGTGTCTCTGTGGGCAGCAAAGCTCTGAGCAGCCAGGCGCTTCCCTGTGGGACCCAGCCGCAGGGCCCAGCCGGAGGCGTCCCAGGCACAGGTGTGCGGCTATTTACAAACACACAGCCTGATTCGTGGGCAGGCTCTCTGCTGCAGGCCGGAGACCAAAAGCTGTGGACACAGAGGTGCTGAGCAGAGCTCCACGGCTACCAAGTCACCTCACATCATCTTCCCCAGGGCGGCCTCGGGATGTGAGGTGACCGGGCGGGCGGCAGGCAGGGCATTGCTGCTCATTGCTGAAGTGCGAAATGAGGAGCTGGATTCTCGCCCAAGTCCCAGCCTGACTGGGGGATCCGGTCAACCCACCCTGGTGCCAGGGACCTTGGGGGAAAGCAGGGTCCCAGGACAGGACCTGACTCTTCCTCCCAGAGAGGTCGGCCCAGAGAGACCGTTACACCCCAGGGAGACATACGAAGGTCTCCCAGCAGAGGCTTCGGGCAGGACAGACCTCGCCCCACAGCCTTCTGCGCCCTCCGCCCTGCCCCACGCTGCCGGACCTCCCAGCAGGGCTGCCCATCCTCCCGGGGCCAGCCACCCTCCTGCCTCAGCCCTCTGGGGTTCCAGGCATGCACCAGCACACCCCGTCTCTTCTAACTCCTCAGGGTGACATGGAGTGAGGGCAGCCAGGAGGGAGACCCAGCCCGAGCCCCAGAAAGGAGAGCGCAGGCCACGCCAGAGGCCCGAGTCCCCACCAGGCAGCCTGGCCAGTAGCGCTGGGAGAGGGGATGGACCAGGCCACCAGGACCCGGAGCAGCTGCACGGCAGGGTGGGGGTTCACGTCACAGAGCCTCTGCCCGGGGCCTTCAGGTCACTTCCCATGCCTAACTCCACCCACGGGCTCCCACTCACCGGCCCCGTGCCCCAGTCCAGGTTGCACGGAAAAAATGCAAAAACAAAACATTTTCTATGAGATTACTTTGTATCGATTAAAATTTATAAGTAATTGTTAAAACAAATGGAAAACCTTGGGTTGCTTTGCTGACAGAGTGCAAATCATGCCCATTTGGTTCCCTGTCTGTCCTGCCCTTCCAAGTGCTTTTTCTCATCTCAGGGCTTGGCAGGGACCTTGGACCCAGCCGGGAAATGCTAGGGGTGACAGTGGAGGTGGCGGCTGCCTTGGGGTTCATGGCCAGGCGCATTGTCAATCAAAGGAGAGGGCTACAGAGCGAGGGAAGACAGCCAGGGAACACCGATGTCCACACCTCCAGGTCCATCCTGGGCTGCAAGGCCCTGGAGTGGGGCTTCAGCAAGACTCCCGGTGAAGAACCCTCCTGTCCCCAGAGGGGCATCCCGGTCCCCTGCAGGCCTGGCTCAGCCCCAACATCACAGCCCCAGGACACAAGGGGACCTGGCAGCCTGTCCCAACATTAGCGGTAAATCACACTACACAAGCCTGAGAGGTTTGTGGTGGGAAGGGTACGCCCAGAAATGTCTCACGGCCCCCTGCGCCATCCCCGAGACTTCGGTCACCCCGGGTGATGGCAGATTGTGCTGATTACTTCAACTCCGTCAGGTATGTCCACTGCCGTGACGCCAGGGAGACGCTTACAGGGGAGGGAACGCCAGCCACCCCGAGACTCGGTGGAGAACGCAGAAGCCCGAGTAGTGGGGCATCTGGGCTCATTCAAAAGACGCCAAGGCACCTCCGGCACAGGGCACAGGGGTTCATCACTAATTTTCCCAAGACAACAGCAATGGTTTGGGATGATTTATCTAAAATATAACAGGACGTTTCAATGGTAAAGACAACAGAGCACAGCAAGATCAGTGTGTTCCCTCCACGCTCCTAAAGCCTGGCCTTACAAGTCATTTATTGTGCTCTGATAACGACTTGGGCATCGTTAATCCGCACTCCAGGGACGCACACAGCAAGATCAGTCTCCTAAAAACCCACTTGTTGATTCTGCCAGCGGATATAAAACTTGGCAGACAAATCGGTGATTAAAAAAAAGATCGTGCTAGTAAGACTTCTGTCACGCTGATAGTTGAAACTGGCAAGGAAAATGAAGTTGTGTCCACCCAAGCTGCCCAGCCGGAGTGCGCTGTCCGCGGTACTGACGGGACGGAGCGCCGTGTGCACTGTGCTGGGTCCTGCCCAGGGGCGACCCAGGGCTGTCTGCTCTGTCCTGGAACAACAGGGTGTATGCGCTGTCCGGGGTGCTGACGTGAGAGCCCTGCCAGGACCAGCTACCTCCAAGATTTTTCGTGTCTGTTTTTGTTTTTGTTTTTGAGACAGGGTCTCACCATGCAGTTCACACTGGCCTTAAACTCACCATCCACCCCAGGCTGGCCTCGAACTCTCAGAAATCCTCCCACCTCAGCCTCCCAGTGCTGGGACTATGGGTGTGCCCCTCCACCATGGCCAGCCTTAGCTCCAAATTCTGAGATCAGTTTCTGTGACCTTGACTTCTCTGAGTGGAAATGCTTGCCCCAAAGCCTGGCACACAGTAAGTGCCCAGGAAAATGCTGGAAGGTGTTACATTCCGCCCCATCCCTGGAGACTCTCCCGAGCTCCTCAGCAGCATCGTGGCGAGGGGTGTGAACCGGGTGTGGCCCTCAGGATTGTGGCCGTGGCTGTGGACCCGGGCTGCAACTCTTAAATGAGCATTTGCAAACTGGTGCAACTCGACGACAGTTACTTAGGCTTCAAGATGTGGATGCAAGACCAGCCTCCGAAGGGCTTTTCTGGGCCGACATCAGTCTACCCACTTGGCACATACTTGAATCCATGTGCCATGTGTTGCTCTTAACATTTCCCAATCCCTGATTTACCCCGAGCTCACAGCAACTCTGTGACGCAGGGCAACCATCACCCCCATTTACAGAGGTAAGTCTGGGCGTGCATGGAATGGCTGGCCAGTGTCACAGGGGAAGGTGACGGGCTGCTGGGATTCAAGCCCATGAGCACTGCCGTGTATCCTCCCTCAGCGAGCATCTGCCTCCATTAAGAGAACCAGAAGACAGCCTCGTGGGAGCTTCAGAGCCCGTGGAAGCCCTGCAGGAGAAAGGGTACTTGCCACCAGCCCCCCGTGGCTGCTGTAGGGACAGCATGTGGCTAAGACGAGGGGTAGTGCAGGCTACCCGCTGGCCTGGCACCAGGGACCACCTAGGTATACGGCACTCAGCAAACCAGAGCCGCCAGCAGGACCCAGCACCCACTGCTCTCCCAGGAGGACAGAGCCGGGATCCCGGTACGGGAGATGCATGGCGCAGGTATGCCTTCCAGAAAACATGCGTCATGAGATCTAAAAGCCAGTGCTCTCTGCCTTGGGGAGCAGCCATCCGGCCCCCTGCTCTGCTGCACAGGAAGCTTGTTACGAAGCTGTCCTGCCCTCGCAAAGAATCCTGCCTGAAACAGCTCGTGTTGAAGCCAGCCCCACAAGCCAGCGAGGGAGGTGCCAGAGACCTTGAAAACCAGGCTCTGTGTCTGACAAAACTCAGTAATCAGCGGTTCCATTCTGAGCAGCCAAGCCCGCTCCCGGGAACACAGCTCGGCTCAGGGAGCCAAGCTCGCTGCTGTACACAAAGAGGACGCGGCGCCCTGCAGGAAGCCGTGTTGCCATGGTGACCACATGGCACGGCAGGTGTGCCTCTTTGCCCTCTGCTCTGGGAGGAGAGCAGCGTGCTCAGGCAGGGTCACGCCTGCTGTGTGTGGCTCTGGGCCTTGAGCAATTCTATCCTTTAAATGGAGGGTTTTGTTTTCTTTTCAACACAGCCCTGCCCTGGTGACAGAAGACACAGCCTGGTCCGGCCAGGTCTCCATTGACAGCCGAGGGACGAAGAGCAGGATCTGCACGGAGACCTGTCCTCACCGGGCACAGACCCACCCAGTAGGCCAGGCGCTCTCAGGCCCATGGGACCTGGATCCGGTCTCACTGTTCACTTGATTTCCCCCTTACTACTGTCTCAGGGCAGACAGGGAGCCACACTGGTCGGGGTGCTGTCCTGGTGCCTCCAGCTGGGGGTCCAGAGCGTGGCAAAGGCCAAGCCCAAGCAGGGGCACTCGGTACCCAGGGTGAGCAGCCGTGGGTGCAGTCACAGCCCTGCTGGGGGTGAGCGCAGGAGGCGGGGTTGTGGGGAGGTGCAGACCACCGGGACCCAGGGCACCCCCACTCCTCCCACGCCCACCTGGGAAGCAGAGGATAAGACCTTGGTGGTCCAGCCCCCTAACCACAGGAAAGGGAGGAGGAGAGGGGAGACGGGGAGAACAAGACTCAAGTGCAGGAGCAACGTGGCTGGACTCGGGGCTCAGAGACGCCCCCACCCCACTGTACCTGCATTCTAGCTGCACAAAAGGCTCGGGCCTGTGACCAAGAGCATGTCTCTGCCTCCAGATTTACACACTGAGTCCTACCACCCACGGCTGGCTTTGTGGCCCATCACGGTGCCCAAACCTGTCAGGAGCAGCCCAAGAGAGGAAAGGTTTGGGGTTGGGCAGGGCCCACCCGTGGTCAGCTGGTCCTTGGCTGGAGTATGGTGGGGAAGCAGCAGTGCCCACTGCGTGGAAGCCAGGAAGCGGGGGTGGGGGGAGCCAGAGAAGGGGGAGACCCTGCAAAGGCACAGCAGGGACATGTCCCCCATCCAGGCTGCGGGTCCCGAAAGCTGGGACACCGGTGATGATTCGTCCCTGGATGAGGCTGGTCCTCACCCTTGAAATCCGTGACCATCTCCCCATCCAATCCAGGCGACGCTTAGGTCCACTGCCACACACTGGCTCCCCAGGGTGGAACCTTAATTGGAAAGGAGGGGTTTGCAGGTGTGGTCACCCTGGGGCAGAGGGCCTAATCCAGCAAGCCTGGGGTCTCACGGAGGGCACATGTAGGTGCGGATGTGTGCACAGGAAGACAGCCACTGAAGAAGGCTGAGACAGGGTGATGCCCTGTAGCCCAAGGGATCCCAGAGGCTGCCGGCGGGCACGGGAAGCTAGAGAAAAGCCTTAGGAGATCCTGTCCCTCAAAGGCGTCCACCTTGACCGCAAGCTCCACCCTGCAGGGCCCTGAGGGGATGAGCTTCACCACGGCAGCCAGAGCCACTCGGTCCTTCCACTGGCCGGGCCTGTCTGTGGGCTGCACTGCGTGAGCTCAGAACACAGCCCCTGCCCAGCAGACCCGACAGCGGACCATTTATTTTGTGCCAGTGAGCCACAGAAGTCTCGGGAGACTGACTTTAAAGTACCTTTTAAATCTCCTGATGGCCTAGAATTATCCACTGTCTCGGTCACTATCCAATGGCTGGGACACAAATCCAAAATCCACGCTTTAAAGGCGGAAAGGTTTATTTTGGCTCGCAGTGTGTAGAGTCCACAGTCGGCCAGCTCCAAGGCAGGGCCAGGCAGAAGAGAGCTGCTCCAGGCAGGGTGGACAGGAAGTAGAGTGGGGAGGGGCCATGACCAGAGCACGCCATCTCCAAACAGGTCCCCAGCCCATAGCACACGCGGCTGGAGCTCAGCACTGAGCAGCCGCCCAGGCAGGGAAGATTCGCATCCACCTGCCTCCCGTCCACCGCTCCCCTCAACAGCCCCACACACGGTCACCGCAAGAGCCCCCGGGGGCACACAGGCTTTGGGGTTGGCCTCCACCCAGGGATAGCTCCACAGGCTGGGGACGGTCTCCCTCAGAGCCCGCCTCTGTACCTCAGGGCTAGGGCTGACCCCATCGATGACCCGCTTGGGTTGCATACACAGGTACGCGGTGCACCCAAATTCGGCGGTCACAGCACAGTGGCCTGGGGGTCACCACCTGCCTTTATGGCTACTGCTGTGACAGTGGTTTCCAGTCAGCTCCCTACGAGCAGGACAAAGTAGACCATAACAAGCCAGCAGCCTGGCTCCGGGCCACGCATCCAGCCTCCCCCACGTCTCTTAGAGAAGAGCCCGCTAATGACACAGTGTCCAGGAGCACCGCACATAACCCTGAGAGCAAAGCCCTCTGCCGGCCGACGGGTGTGGACAGCCGGGATCACAACACGCCTGCAGCCGCACCTGCCTCCCCCAGCAAACAGCCCCTCGGGGAGGGCTTCTGCCTGGGGTGAGGGGCTGTGCGTGACAGAGGTGGCAGCTACGGCCAGGCAGGGGCATGGTAGGTGGGGTGGCCCAGAGCAGACCCAGAGTCTGAGGGGAGGGGATCTTGGCTCCTGAGCAATTTATGGGGAACTTGTTTCAAAATAAGTTTTCTCAAAACCTGGAGGAGGCCCTGAGTTCCGTCCCCACACCCACAATGAAAAGGAAGTGAGTGTGGGACCCAGGGGGGAAGGAGGCAGGGCAGCCCCAGGAGGCTGGGAGCCCCGGCTGAGCTGGAGCTGCTCCAGGTTCCTGCTAATACAACATTTCTCTCAAATAACTTTCTGGCTCCGACCTGAAACTGAAGGGGCCACGCGGGCTGGAGCCTCACGTACCCTCTGCCACCTTCCAGGGCTGTGATGAGGCCCCAGGGACCGGCTGGGGAGAGATCAGTCTCCCATTGCACAGCTCCCCGAGGCCACAGGCGGCCGGGGCTGCAGTCAGCAGCCTGGCCGGGCCCACGCTCTGGGAGCGGACAGCTGCCCCTGCCCCTGTCCAAGTGCACAGAGGAGAGTAACTCCTGCCTCTGGGCGGGTCCCAGGAAATCCACACAGGCCCTGTAACAGAGGGAAACTGAGGCTTTGAGAGAGGCCCGAGCTGCTCACGGCAAACAGATGCTAAGTGGTGACGGCGCTGGATCAGAGATGTCACAAGGTGCCCAAGGCCCTGGAGGGGTCGGCGGGGACCGCAGCCCTTAGGGCAGAGGCGAGGTATCCGGGCAAGCGTCCAAAGCCCAGGACATTTAACAGGACATTTCAGAGAAAGAGCTTGTGGCCCCCGATCCTCAGGGTCATTTTTACCAACCTACCTAGCTCTCCCTTCTGCGGCCTCCGAGGCCCACCCCAGTGCTGGGTGGCTGGGTGGCTGGGTGGCTGGGTGGCTGGTAGCTAGGTGGCTGGTGGCTGTTCCGTCCTGGCCTTGGCAGGTGTTTACAGCAGCCCGCTCTCCACCAGCTGTCACACCAGAAGCTGCCACACCCAGCAGTGCCAACCACACCCATCTCCAATAGAAGGACTCTGGGGGCTCCCAGGGGCAGCTCTGTCCCCCTCTGAAGAGAGCTCCTCTCAGCCTGAGGGCGCGGCTTCCCCCAGCATCTCCGGGGGTGCTGCCCCTTTCCACCCCCACATGCAGAATTCAGAGAGCAACTCGAGATGCACCTGGCCGGAGCAAGCACCAACCACCCCTCAAAGCCCGTTGGACCCTCAGAAATCAAGCATTTGGACTCTGCCAGAAATACTTCCCCGAAGTCCCCGCCTGGGGCCAGAGCCGGGTCAAGCATCCTTGTAACCATGGCTATAGCACCACACTCGAGGCCAATGTCCGGCCCCAGAACCCCACTCTCTGGAGGCGGGCTCCATCCTGATGTAATTCCTCAAGCTGAGCAGAGGCAGAGCTGAAGGACGTGGTCCTGCTCTCACATGATAGCATCCTCACTGAGGGGGCAAACTGGACACCCAGAGGCAAACACAGAGACAGTGCCTCGTGGCAGCAAAGGCAGATCAGGCTCCAGGTCAGCCACGCGGCCAGAAGCACAGAAGAGACTCTGCAGCCCTGCGGGAAGCCAGCCACCGGACACCGATGCTCAGAACCGGGATGGGGATGATCCAGGGCTCTCGGTGAGGCCTCCAAGGCTGGTGCTGTGTGAGGAGAGGCACCCGCTGTCCCCCAGCCTGGCAGTCCTCCCTCTGGAGTCCAGGAGGCTCCTGGGGTGCTGCCTGGGGTGCTGCAGAGACCCACCCCAGAAGCAGGGCCCAAAGAGAAGGTCAAATACATGGTGCTTGGGAACATGCCCAGTAGAAGCGAGGTCTTCCAAGCCCACGGCCACTTTCCCGCTGACCGCAGGACCCCTGAGGCCTCTCCCTATCGAGTCAGTGCCTGCTCGATGCTCAGCAGCAGCCCCTGCACCTCTGTGGGGTATACAGCCTTGAAAGGAGCCTCACTTCCCGCCCCGGCGGAGGGCAGGTGATTCACCCCGCAGGAGGGGAGGAGGTGCACACACCAGCGTAAAGGCCAGAGGCCCTGGGCTTCTCCAGGGTTGAACCTAAGCCCCGACCTTGTTTCTCTAATGGCTGGAGTCATGTATGCTCCTGCAGAAAAAAATTAATATAGAGAAGTACAAAGGAAGACAGCGGGAAATCATGACCCCCCAAAGCCGCTGTCCCTCTGATCTAAGAAAGGAGGCACGGGGTGAGACACAGAGCGGGGTGCGGGCCATCCAATGGGAACATAAATCTTAAGGTTCGTGGCCACGACTGCTCTGGTCTCTCTTCTTTCTGACGCTCAGTAAATGAAATCTGTGTGCCTAATCTAAAAATGCATTTTTAAAAAATTACTTCAAAGCCACCCTTTAAGAAACTTATAGGACTTCATCCACAAGGAACAGTAATCCTACCAAATACCTGACAGAATGGGGTCTGTCTGTAAGAAACAGAAAAGCACATAAACCAGGAGAAGCGTGGCTCGCGTGTGACTGGAAACCACAGATGGATGGATCGGGCTTCGGGAGCAGCTGGGTCCAGGGCCGGGGGCCGCAGTGCCTCTCCCGTGCAGCAGACTCTCTCTGGGATGTGCGGGTTCAGCAGGACTGGACACCTTTGCTGGGGGGCACCCCAATAAAATAGTGGAGGGTGTTGCCCAAGCTCCAAGGAGGACAGGGGCGCCTTCTTGAAGAGTTCCTCCCCCCTCACTGGCCAGAGCTGGGTCACACCTGCCATCTGAGGCCGGGTGGGTCAGCGTTCACGCTACGATCACGCTTCGATCAAACACTAGGCACACACAGTTTAAAGGGGGAGAGGGTTATTCATTCAGCTGGTCAGCTCCAGGCAGAAACAGCATGGCAGAGGGGCCTGGGGAGGAAGCTGCCCGCCCGATGGTGGCTAGAAGGACAGAGCAGGCAGGGCTGGGGCAGGGAGCTGCCCGAGGTCCTCCTGCTGGGAGGAGGTGAGACCCTGAGCACTGCTCTGCCAGCAGAAGCCTCAGCAGGAAGGTGTGAGGCGCCAGAGCCCCTGCACCCTCAGGGCCTCCGCGTGCTGACAGCTGTCACATCCGCCAAGCTCCTTCCGGAGTGCAGAGAATTTGACAGCAGAGGCATCACGCAGCTGACCCAGAGAACCGCCCTGTGCATTTCATAAAGTCTCTGCCAGCGGGCAGCTTGAGTGGCGGCGGGTTCGGACAGCTGGTGCCTCGGGGTGTGATCTCGGGTCCCTGCAGTCAGATAAGCTGAGCGGAACCTCGGGCTCGGCTGGTCTGAAAAGTCTGCAGGGAAAGCAGCTTAAAAGGAGCCACCCTTCTAACCAGTCAGCCTTCCTCCTGCAGGCAAGAGCACACCTCAGACACTTGAAACACGCTCACGGCCGCCACACTTCTCCCCAAGCCGTCCCACACCATTAACCCGCCCCACGCAGTCCACGCACAAAGAGAGAGGGATAAAAGTGTCGTCTGGGCCGGGCTTCCGGATCAAACGGTGGGCAGGCCCTGCACCAGCGCTGCTCTGGCTGCTAACGAAGCCTTCAGAGCCCGAAAGCAGGAGCTCGGGGCTGGGGCGCGGTGGCACAAGATCCCCGAGACAGACACGCTGCTTCACGGGCTTCTGCACCCCAGCCTCCGGCCGCCAGTGCAGATCTGCAGACCTGCACACACCAGCTCGCTCCTGGGGTGGGGCAGAGGCAAGCGCCCCACAATCTGTCTTCCGAAAGGCGGTAACAGCCTCTCCCATCTGACGACTCTGCACAAAGCCTGTCCCTGTTAAAACCCAAGTCAGCTCGCATCCGTCTTTCCCCCGGACCTCAAAGAGCTTCCCGCTGGGATTGATTTTAAAAAACCAACATGTTCACAAGGCCTCCCGGGCTCCATGGAGCCTGATGGCTCTGCCCTCAACCACTGCCAAGCTCTCCTTGCAGCTGCCTCCTGGCTGCTCCTAAATTTGCTCAGCTGTAGCTACCCCAGGGCTTTTGCACAGTCTGCCTCTATTCTTCCCAGCACGCATGGTGCCAGCTCCCTCAGCCTCGTCCGTGTTCTCATTTGCTGTCCTCACCAAGACCACCTGAGCTCTTCTGAACAATCCCAGCCTCCGCCTCGGAAGCCCATCCCCCTAACGCGGCATCTTCTCCAGTCAGTGGCCAGCAGGCCCATGGAAGTGCCACATCCTTGGCCACGGGAGCCCAAACATGGCACAGCCTCAAAGAGGAGGATATTTGTCCCTCTTCACAGAGGTCGGCTGCCGCCCCAGTGCTCCAGGAAGCAAAGGCAGGAGGATCCAAGCTCTGGGTTGGCTTGGGCAACTTAGTGAGACCCAAAGGGCCGGGCACGCAGCTCAGCTAAGCAGGCTGTGTAGAGGGATGGACACAGGAAGGGCACTGGAGCCCCCAGGACGGCCTGACCGTCTCCTCCAGCCTGAGAGCCTTGGGGCCCTCGGTGTGAGAGGGTGGGGGCCATGAGTCCCCTCCCTGGACTTCAGTAAAGAAGGCACCAGTGGGAGCGGCCTGGGGAGCCAAGGGCCTGTGTGGAGAAGGCTCGGCCAGGCCCCTGGGCAAGGCTGGACAGAGGGATGGTGCTTCATCCACAGCGTGGGAGGCATGTGCCTCTACTGCAGGCCAAGGACCACAGCCAGGGAGGGCGCTGGGGCACGGGCACCCTGTGGGGGGCACCAGGCGTCCTATGGGGGGCACTGAGAGATGCAGCCCAGCCATACCTGGGCCCAGGGTCTGTGGCCCAAAGCCTCCAGGAGCAGCCCGGCTGTTGGGAACCTCCTGGCTGCCCATGAGGGAAGCATGGGACCCAGATGGCACCGTGCCTGTGTGTATGTGTGTGTGTCTGTGTGTGTGCATGCGCACACACTTGCTCCTATGGAGACCAGAGAGACTGAGCCAAGCTGCTCCTCGGCCAAGGCCCTGCTGGGCTGGCAAGCCTCGGGAGGAGGCGGCAGGAGCTGGCGAGCAGCGGGAGCGGCAGGAGCTCTTTAGCACCTTGGCTGGAGCTCGGCGCCGAGCCGGAGCCATCTGTGTGCACTGCACACGTAACGGGTCCTAAGCGCACCGTGGGCGCACGGCGGCAGGAGGTGGGCAGGCTGCACCGTGGGCTGGGACTGCACAGAGCTGGCGCTCAGGAGGGGATGACAGGGCCGAGGATGAGGCAGGAGGTGGCAGCACAGCACATAGCTGGACCCCGGCACGGTCACCCCCCCGACCCCTCGCTCAGCCGCAGCCCCACTGTAGCGTGACCTCAATGTGTGACCGCGGTGCCTAAGCCCCGTGCATCCTCATCTGAAGATGGGGACGGGGTCACACGCTGGAGGAGAGCACGGTGTCAGATCCAGACCTGGCGCGCCTGTGTGGCTGTCTGAGGACGATATGGGGACACAGCCCTTGGTAAACCTTGCCGTCACCATCATGGCCACGCTGACAGTGACCACCAGTGTAAGGACTCTGACCGGAAACGCTCCAGCATCTTCCCTGAATTAAACGCAGCCAGCAGCGGTGTCCAGGCCTCGACCTGGGCCGCCTCGCCCGCTTGAGGACACCAGGTTGCAGGGACCCACTCAGGGCAAGGTGCACAGAGGCCCACACTGTCCCTCTGCATTACCTGCGGCCTCACCTCCGGGAGCCAAAGGTCCCCTCTGAGCAGGAGCACAGGACAAGCGGGGCCCAGCCCTGTCCCCAGCAGGCAGTGGACATTACAGGAGCATGGGCGGGGCCAGGAGGTGGGCTGCCTGCCAGAGGCACCAAGCTGGGGAGGGACCCGGGGAGACTCAGGGTGGCCCCAGGGCCTCCTCTTCTGGCCCGTCCACTCACCTCACCGCGCATCTCTGTCACACCAGCTTTTCAAGCCCACCTCTGCTAAGACTCTCCTCGCCCGGTGCTCTGCCCAGCCAACCTCCAGCTGGCTCCAGGGCTGCCCTCCATGGAGGCCCTGAGTTCTGCAGCAGGGGCTTTGTGACCACCACAGGCTAGGGCTGGGGACCGAGGCTGCACTGGTGCGGAGCCGGCTGCACCCCAGCAGCATGAGGTTGCCTTCCTACGAGCCCCAGGTGGCAGTGGGGACAGACTTGTGTCCCCACCACCCCGGCTGTCAGCGGGGCTCCTGCTGGACACCACTCATCTGCCCACAGAGCCACCCCAGCGAAGCCTCAGGCTCCACTTCCCACGCTCCATTCAAGAGGGGACGCGGCAGCTGGTGCCTGACACCCCCAGACACCCTTGTTCAGTCTGCCCGTGTCCTCCGTCCCTTGGGAGAATCCTCCCGGTGGCCGCACTGCGTCTTGGGACTCTGCCCAGCCCCCTTCAGCACGAGCTTGGCAGTCACAGGGCCTCGTCTGTCCTTTACAGTGGACTCCAAGCCCACACCGCCCTCTTTGACCCCTCCTCAGACCCCCGACAGGTACCGAGCAAGAGGCCTGTCCCCATCACCAGAGGCAACGGCCCAGAGACCCACAGCTTCCTGGCCACACCCACAAGAGCCGGAACTGGAGGTGGCAGGCGTGGGGGGCTGGAAGTCGTCGTGAGACCACGACAGCAGGGTTCCGAGGTGAGATTTATAAAGTAATCGCAGCCAGGCACAGTGATGCACACTGTATTCCTGTACCCTGGGAGGCTGAGGCAGGAAGACCGCCAGTTTGAGCCCAGAACAAGTCTCAAAAAGAAGAAAATGAAAGGGACATGGGATGGAGGTCAGTACGGAGTCCAAGTTTCCACCCTCACCACAAACACACACACACACACACACACACACACACACACACACACACACACACGCATGCACGCATGCATGCACGCACGGACGCTCACAGGCACACATGCAGGTCTGACCTCGCCTTTATTTAAAACGTTTTGCCCCTCGGGGGCCTGAAGGCCTCCGTGTTGATGCCCCAGGGTCTGAGGGCACTGCTGCAGCCCCATACCAGGAGGACAAGGTGGGGTGAGAACACAGGGCACCCACCAGCGGGTGCAGGAGGACCCAGGGCTCTGATTTAGACCATGCAGTGCCTGGGCCTGCACCCGAGGAGAGCAGGAGAGTGAACCCCAGAAAGGCCAGCGGGGGTCCCAGGTGGCCGGGGCAGTGTGGTCTCTGCCTTCTCCCCTCAGCCTCCTTTAGGTGCGGGCTCCCAGGACTTGGGGCGCCCAGCCCTCAGGACGACCTCCCCCGGAGGCCCCAGCGTCCTTCTGTCTGAATGGTCTTTACCCTAAGGGGGTCACATCCAGCCTCCCACGCTGGGCCCGCAGTGGAGCTGCTGAAAAGCCCACACCGAGCCGGCGTCCATCCGGGTCATGGCTGCCCATACTGCAGGGCGGGTCCCTGGAGGCCAGGCCGGGCTGGGAGTGGAGGCTGCTGGTGGCATGGACAGGACCTCGTGAGACCAGGGCTGGCCTGCAAGGTCATGAGAGGGACCAGGCCTTGCTGCGAGCTCCAGGCAGCTGCCAGCCGCGTGGTCACCTAGTGGGTGTCCCCTTCCCAGTGTGACCATCACTCCCGCCTGCACCCCAGCCCTCGGGGCTCCCAGGAGCTCACAAGATTCCCGAGTCTGCCGGGGCAAAGAGAAGCCAGAGTGCCTGCAGGCAGCTCTGCCCACACCGGGGCTGTCACACAGGCACAGCGGAACGACGGGGCTGTCAGGTCACATCTGTGAGAGGGACGTGTTTACCCCAAGGACAGGGAGCAAGCTGCTGCGGCCCTCAGCCTCCTCCTGCCCCTCCATTCCCGCAGCTCGGTGCCCGCACCTGCCATTTCCCTCCTGCCCAAATCCCCAGGCCCAGTACTGACCTCTGCCTGGACGCTTGCCCTGCCCACTTCCCACCGTCCCTCTCCTCCCGAGCGAGGGCCCAGCCCGCCTGTTCTCCTCCTCCTCCTCCTCCTCCTCTCCACCCTCCTCTTCCTCTCCATCCTCATCTTTCTCCTCCTCCTCCTCCTCCTCTTCTTTCAGGCAATTCCCCAGCATCCCATCCTCGTCCCTATCCCCGGAAGCTTCCCTGCTTACACCACAGGGCCCCGTCTACACTGGCAGCAGCACCAATCACTGGGACCCAGAGGGCAGAGTTCATTCCCGTGGCCCCTGACTGAGTAGGTTCCTAAGGGACAGCTCTGGGCCTGCCTCTGAGACCCTAAATCACGGGCTGCATGAGCGGCTGCACCCGCACCTGGGGCAGAGAAGGTTTCCTCTGCAGGAGCAAGCATGAATGAGGCCCTCTGAGGACGAAGGGGGGCTCCGGAGCCCATGCGCCCAGATGCACAGCAGTCCGGGAGGGAGGAGAGGGCACAGCACCCACCACAGACGCCTGAGTGCTCGGGCCAACACCCTCCCCACTCTCCCAGGTGGAAAGGCTGGTGGAGGGCCTAAGTGACCTTGGGCAGTTGATGGCATCTGGCTGGTCTCCACAGAGAAGTGTCTGTCACGTGGGGTCACAGCTCGCTGTCAGCTTGGTAAACCGATGCATGGTCACCACCAGCGCTTTGCAAAAGGAACAGAAGTGGCCAGGCGGGCAGAGCAGCAGACTCGGGGGACCCGAAGTGGGCCCGGAGTGCAAGGGGCTCTCCTGGGAAAGCCGGGCCCTAGAGTGCAGGGCTGGGTGTGTGCATGTGTCCTGTAGCTTCTGTGCACCTCCCTGATACCTCCGTTCCCAGGGAGGAGCCAGATGTGTTCCCAGCCTGTGTTCCCAGCACCTAGGAGGCTGAGGCAGGAGGATCACCTTGAGATCAGCCTGGGCTCCAGCAGGACCCTGTCTCAAAAGAAAAGGCAGCAAACTCCTGAGATTCCTTCCCTGTCAGTGTGGAGAGGGGCAACACCCCGTGCAGAGAAGGTCTAGCTGCCACCACCGGGCAGCGACAGGAACTGGGCGACAGCAACTGAGACGGTAGACCATCCACGGCCGCAAACCTTGCACTGACAACACCTCCCATGAGTCGCCACTCTCTGCCCTGTGACACCACTGCACCAGCTAAGGCAGGCATCACCCACGAGGAATGGGAAGCCGAGGCGGGTGTGGAGCAGCCGGCCAGGTGGGGCCCCCGGAAACCCAGCACGGTGAAGGCCCCAAGCCTCCTCCTGTGGCTGAACAAACGGCTATTAAAATTTCATCTTTAACAAATGTTTCCCATCACCCTGGATAATTAACGGCTGCAACTGCTTTCCTGGTGTCAGAGAGCTTCGATTCAAACACATGTGGTGCATGTGCCCTGATGGCAGGGACAGGGGCGGCCTTGGGGACCCGAGGCGGTGGGGGCAGGGGGCGCTGCCTGCACGGACACGCCGGCGAGCTGCAGGGCTCCTCACTGGACACAGTGAGGACATGAGGACACAGCATGGGAGGCCACGACTGCTCCACAGCGCCTGCCCGGCCTCAAGCTGCCCATCCTCAGCCTCCTGCAGCAGCCAGGAGGGGTGAGGAGGGCCTGAGGTCACGGAGGACGGCGGTGCCGACACGTCACAGTGGCTGCTGGAGCGCCCCGAGCCTGGCCTGCTCCTCCCGGGCTCCTGCTCTCAGGGGACCCCAGGGCCCTGACTCAGCTCAAACCGCTGCCCTAGGCACCCACTCACAACACGAGGAGACCCAAGAGTGTCTCCCTGAGCCACCACATGTGGACGCCTAGGGCCAGCGCCAGGGTGCCTGGCTCCTCCAGCCGGGCAGCACTCAGGAGCCACCGGCGCCCCGTGGCATCATCACTGTGACCCTCCCATTGGGGTCTGTCCTGCTAACAGGGACCTGGACGCCATGGCGGACCTCTTAAAATGCAAATAACTCAAGAAGAAACAGAATCTGGTCCTCTACACTGCAATCTGATGTGGCCTTAAAGGCGCCTAAAGGAGAAAATTCCCAAGACCTTCACAAACTTAGGGAGTCAGTGGGTTACCCCGCCACACAGACCCCGCCAGACACCCACAGTTTAAAGGAAAGGTGTATTTGGCTCAGGGTTTTAGGGGTTCAGTCCGAGGTCAGCTGGCTCCACGGTAGAAGAGCCTGGGGGAGCAGAGCTGCTTAGTTCACGGCGGCTAGAAGCAGAGCCCCGGGGAGGACAGGCCCAGGGACCAGACCTGGACACCAAGGCCACACCTCCACGACCACCCAGACACCAGAGCCCACCCCCAGGCAGCTCCCACACCAAGCAAGGTGTCACAGTTAGCATCATCACACCAAAGGGCCAGTAACACCAGCGCTGCTGGAAACTGGGTAGAGTGAGCCCCACCTGGCTCGTTCCTGGAGGCCAGCACGCCTGCTCCCAAGTCCAGGCAGAGTCCAGGAACCTTTCCGGTCGGCTCAGCTCAGGGAGCTCAAAGCCCACAGCAAGTCCCGGAACACAGAGCCTGCCATGCATGCAGGATGCGCGGCTTAGCTGAGCGCGACCATCACTGAATGCGCCTGACACTCAGACACCACACAGGCCAAAGCACAAGAATGACCGGCCTTCCTGCTGGACACACAGACAGGAGTGGCCATGGCTGTGGCCCGAGTCATCACAAAACCGCTGCACACGGACGATGACAAGGACCAGAAAGGCAGGTGTGGAGACCAGAAAAAACCAGCCGGCTGGGCTTTGTAGACCACACCAAGAATGGGGAAAATCCAATCCGGTCTATGAAAACAACACCACCACAACCGCTAAGAGAATTCAGTAAGGGGGAAAAATTAAAAATCAATGCTTAAAAATTAACTATTTCTGTGCACTAGCAAGAAACAAAAAGCGTATTTCAAACATGATGCAGTTGAGGGCTCGGGAACCAGCTCAGTGGTACCGTGTTTGCCCAGCGTGCACAAAACCTCGAGTTTAATCCTCAGTATCACAAAACAATTTTTTTTAATTTTAAAAATGCAATTGAGCTTGGTAGCACATGCTAAGTGGGAGGCTGAGGCAGGAAGATCACCAGTTTAGAATCAGCTTGGGAAACTTAGTGAGACTTCAGCTCATGCATATATACATAAATAAATAACACTCCGAAAAATGCAGATTAAAGAGCATCAAAAATATGAAACACTTACACTACATCTGGCAAAAGATGCGAAAGACTTCTAAACAGAAAATGTAAAATAGTCCTCAAAAAAATTGAAAAAGATCTAAATAAATGGAGAGCTATCTGCCAGAGAAACCATATTGGTAAGGTTTCCACTTTATACGTTGGCTTGTGTTGGATCTATAGAAGTTCCAAGTATGATTTTTGGGGGTAGAAATTGACACACTAACCTTTTATTAAAATGCAAACAGTGTAGAATAGAGCAAAAAATTGAAAAACATGAAGTCGGACAGTTAAAATTGCTTTGCGTTGTATTACAAAGCTGCATAAAGGACAGAAGACTGGTTTTCAACAACTAATTATTTTTTGTGGAAAGAGGAGAGGAGTCTAAGGCTCCCAACGCAGAACTAATGAGCGTATAGGTGAAACACTCACCCACCTCACGGGGTGTCTGCACGCAGTCACCTCCCCAGCACACTCCACAGAGACGTGCAACTGTGAGGGTCAGTTTCTAAAGCTCCACAGAGGCTCCTGGTCAAACTTCAGCGCCAACGTGATTGAACTAAGAAATCCGTAGAGCACATTGTGGGCGTGGTTGAGGGCGGTTCAGGGATGATGGACATGCGTCACAGCAAACCAAGGGAAACCCCGCCCCTAATGTGGGCGGCACCATGCAATAGGCTGGTGCCCTGGATGGAACAAAAGGGGAGGAGGGGAAGGCGGCCAGCCTGAGCAGCCGGCGTCCTAGACCCTAAAAGCCACCGAGCCAGCTGCCCATCAGCAGAGAGCTCTGCAGCCGGGAGCCAACGTGAACCCCTCCTCCTCCTCCTCCTGGGACCTGATCTCAGGCATTTTGTCACAGCGATGAAAAGTGGCCTAACACGGTGGTGCTGGCATCAAGACAGACGCTAAAGACACCACAGAGGGCCATTAAAGAGACACAGGCACGCGTGACGGCTGACTTTTAACAGACGCGTTAAGAGTTCCATTGAGTAAAAATAGCTCTTTTTGTAAACACGGTGATGGGGATACTTGTATTTAACAAATGCACTGGGAGCCCCACTTCACCTCATCCCCAGAAACTGCCCCGAGGCCGGGGGTATGGCTCGGTGGCAGCTTTTGCCTGACCCAGGATCCTGGGTTCAAGACCCAGAACTCGCACACAGAAACACCTACCCAACTCCAAATCTGTAATAAGCGACACGGCACCATCTGCTGTGAGACAAATCAGTCAATTCGGCTTCGGGGAAGGAAAAGCTGCTAACTTGGAGCAAATCCGTAAGGAGAGGAGCCGGCTGCTGGGAGGGAAGCTGAGGCTGGTGTGGGTGGAACCACACACAGAACCCTGAGCCCAAAGGAGGACTCGGGCCCCCGCGTGGAACCACATCCCCAGAGAAGATTCGCAGACGTCAAACTCACGCATGGAAAGGCAGGCAGTGCCATCAGCACCTGTTGGACTAGGCCAGAGGACACCACCCGCTGTCCACGGCCGGCCAGCGGTTAAGACAAGTGTGCAGCCGCCGGCCTCTCTGGGAGCAGCGTGGCGGCCAGCAGGAATGAAGCACAGTGTACACAACAGCGTCAGAATTCCTCCAGATGGCAAACCCACAGCCACCTCCAGGCCAGCCCTCACACCCAGGGTTTCGCCTTTGAGGACCAAATAGTGAGTCAAAGGCAACCTTGCTTGTAACAGCCAAACACTGGACACGGCCCAAGTGTCCACGGACAAGCGAAGGTGGGAACCAACGGCAGTGGTGCTCAGCACTGAAAGGAACCATCGTGGTACACACGCCTAATCCCAGCACTCTACGAGGCTGAGGCAGGAGGGTCCCAAGTTCAAATCCAGTTTGGACAACATAGCAGGACCTCAGAATTTACTTATTGTTTAAAAACAGGAAGGACTTGGAATGTAGCTCAGTACAAAGGTCCTGGGTTCAATCCCTAGTATCAAAAAAAAAAAGCGTGTTGCACACAGCTCCAGGGCTTTGCGGGTGAGCACGTGTGTGAACACCTTTCACACCCACCTGAAATGTGTTCCCCCTTCCGGTGAACAATTACTTTAATAGAAGTTGTGGGATCAGCCCTGAAGGGGAGAATTGAAAAGCGGTCTTGAAATTAAAAGGCTTACAGGGGCAGTCATGGAAAACCAGGGGCAGGCGTGGGCCCCCACAAGACCGTGGCCAGTGTGAGTGGTCACCTCGCTGCAGCCCAGGCGCTGATCACGGTGCAGGTAGCCACGCACCTGGGAGACCTCCAGCCCCTCCCACAGCAGGACAGTTTGAGAGTCTGCTCCAGTGCCAGGGGCAATACCACTTCTGGCTGGGCCCTGCCAGGCTGCCCCAGGACTGTGCCCGTCCACAGTGGGTGGTCAGATGTGGATGGCAGGCCCGAC
Source organism: Cavia porcellus (assembly GCF_034190915.1). NCBI lineage: Eukaryota > Metazoa > Chordata > Mammalia > Rodentia > Caviidae > Cavia > Cavia porcellus. Next base: position 1,331,055 of record NW_026947499.1, on the reverse strand, counting down.
CCGGGGACCACAACCTGGCTCGCTGCCGCCCTGAGCTAATTCTCTAGGTGATCGTGTCCCAGAAGGCTCTCCAGGCTCCATCGAGATCCCTGATGAAACCCAGTGATTTGGCCACCAGAATCCTTGTCCACGTGACAAGTGGACAGGCCATGCTGCCGCCTGAAAGCCACAGGCTGCCCCTCTCCTCGAGGATGGGCTGGACCAGGGCGTGTGTGTCTCCCTCCTGCATTTTTCACTGGACTCAGCAACGAGAAAGGGCCATGGGGCACCCGTCCAGCTCACAGGCGAGCTACGCCCACGAATAATTGATTCACTGCCGCCCAGCTGCCAGCCCGAGGCCTTAATTGAGTTTGTGGGGCAGTGGAGCTGTGCTCCGAGCGCCATGTAGCCTGGACACCAGACCCTGGCGTCGGAGGAGAGGAGACGAGCCCCATAATGTCATTATCTTCCTGAGCACATGGAAGGCTCCTCTCCAAAGCCAGCGGGCTCCAACCCGAGTTCTTCACGTTAACATAACCAGGCAGGGAATTTGCTCCACTGCCTCAAAGCATGCTCGCTGTCCTGAGCCCAGAGGAGGACAGCAGGGGACATGACCCCATCCCTGAGAAAGACCCTCTGGGGATGCAGTTATTCGTGACACATTTAACTGAGCAGCTACTATGCATTCAGTGTGCAAAGGTGCATGGCCAGGCCCCTACAGATGCATACAGGGACCACCCAGGAGGACGGTCAGAGAGGCGGCTCCGGATCACACACCCACTCACCTGGCACGCATTGTTTCTTTAAGACATGTTTCACTGTGCCAGCTCCCACAGGCACAGGGCAGATGAGGGACGCAAAGTGGGTCCTGGCTCTGTTCTCTTCCTGTAGACAAGGGAGCTGAGCCCATGGCCCTGTCTCGAGGCAACCTCATCCCCTCCCCGCAGCGAGCCAGCCCTTCACGCTCTGTCTCTGTTGCAGGTGCACACTCAGAGGTCACTGTCTCCAGTGTACATGGGGAGAGTGGTCAGGGCACACGCGTGTGCACAGCCTTGGCTGAGCGAGCACCCCGTGGGGTAACAGGAAGCCTGATGCTCAGGGGCCATCAGCGCCGGGGTGGGCAGAGTTGCCCACGGCCAGAAGTGGAGGCCTTTCAGCTGGGCTCCCCACTCCTGCAGTCTGTGCATTCGCCCTGCAAATGGACCTGGGGACCTCCATCCTCCTCCCCGGAAACGCGCGTCTCATGAGTACGTTTCTAAAGCGGCATATCCGTATCCGAGGAGAGGCATCGCTTCCTCCTGTCCCCCCAGAGTTCTGAAACCTAAATTAACACCTCGTGGGAGCCAGAAAAGCTCGGGAAGTCCTAGAGGTGATGGAAGGCAGCGGTGGGAGGCACGCTCAGATCGTTAAGTGAAGCCTGAACCGCGGTAACCACGGCACACAGACCTGCGGAGCTGGGTCCAGAGGAGCCTGACCGCCCGAGGCAGGGCCCGGCGGGCCACCCAGACTCCCAGCTGGGGCCCCTGTGCATAGGAAGAGGCAGCAGCCGGGCGCCACGGAACACGGAGGAGCCCAGTGAGGATGGCTCACCTGCTGCAGCGCTGCCGGGACCCAACGCAGCGGGAGGAGAGCAGGCAACAGATTCAAGGCCTGGGTGCGGGAAGCTGGGCCCAGGGGAGTGGCAGGGCCTTGCCCAGCAGCACAAGTTCTGAGCTCCAGCCTGCAGGTGGCAAGCAGGGGACCACGTGTCCCTGAGCTTCAGAGCTGTGAACCAGCATGGTGAGCAGGAAATCATGCCCTGGAGGTTTCTAGAACCTTCCTCTGTTTTCAAAGTGTGGCCTGTGCACTAGCCCCTGTCCTGGTCCTCGAGCCGGAGTTTTGCTTCTACAAATTCACGAGTAAAAAGATAAAGCATTTATGGGCTGTGGTAGCAGCTGACCCATACCCAGGGCTGGCGGTGGTGGCCCCCGAGGTGGCCACGCTGTGCCCCCGCCTGGCTTCTACGAAGGCCAGGAGAGAGCCGCAGGATGGGCGGCTGGCCAGACCTGGGCACCTGAAATCCACATGAGGCTCCCTTCCCGAGAGAAAGTGCCAGGCACCGGCGACAGAGCAGGTGGAGGTGTTTGGTTGCCCTTTGCCCGTGAGATGCCCGAGGATTCACACTCACGGCCTGGCCCCCTGTTGCTCCCTGGACACTGTGACAGCCTCCCCTGATCTCTGCAGTCTCCACCAGGGTCCCCACGCCCAGCCTGAGCGCACTGCCCATCCTGCTGCCCAACGTCCCCTGAGAGTCTGCTGGGCCAGGTGTGGGGGCTGCACCCTGGGGGTGTCCCTGGGGGTGACGCTGCTGCTCCTGGGAAAGCACACAGGAGTCAAGGACAGACGGGTCCCTGCACGCCACCTGGCTTCCAGGCTGGGCACTTGGTCCCCGGGGTGGGAGGAAGTGGGGACTCCAACCCAGAAGCCGGGCTGTGCCCCTGACACTTGGGAAACACGCACAGTGACGCCCTGCAGGTCCCTAGCCTTACAGACTTCCAAGGGGACAGGAAGTGTCACCCTCGCAAGAAGCCCAGGTTCCGGATGTGGTGTCTGTGTGCACTCTTGTCGCCCACACCCAGGGCAAGGACTGTGTCAAGAAGCCCCGACCGCCATCAGTGCCCACGCACCCCTCACTGTCACCCTCCTTGCTGCTGAGGTCACAGGGGGGACCCAGCCTGTCACCCGCGTCAGTCACCGTCAAAGTGCCTCCCTCAGGGAAAATGAGGTGCGGGGCAAGGCTGCACCCCGCCCCACAGCAGGAGCCCTTGCCTCCAGGACAAACTAGGGCGCCCCAGCTCGCAGTTTGCAGCCCCCCAGACCCCCGAGAGCCCACCTACTCCAGAGCTGCTGGGCTGCACCACAGAGGACAAAACAAAGCCCAGACAGACGTGTTTTCAGTCACTCAGTGGTCGAGTCACAAGCTCCGGCCCCCGGCCTCAGGGACTGTGCATCTGTCCCCACCTGGGGAACAGACCAGCCACATCCAGACCAGCCACGGGGTCTTCAGTACAGATGAGACCACAGCAGCCCAGCCAGGCTCATCCGTGCGTCCAGCACCCCATTGCCGGGCTGGAGACGGCAGCCCTGTCCTAGCCCCGTGTTACTGGGTTTTGCTCCAAAGCCGAGGAAACCTGTAAGTTCCCAGCTCACAGGGCGGACAGGACACGACACTGGGCCACAGGGACCTGGAGCGGGCAGACTTGGAAAGCCAAGGTCTATGTCCCCACCCAGGTCCATGTCAGGACACACAGGAACGAGATTCCAGCTGCACTGTCCTCCTCCTCACCATGGAGACTCAGGACAAAGGCACAGTGTGGCCCGGACAAGGGGCCTTGGCTGGGTTAAAGATTAAGCCTCGCCTGGGGACATTAAGCCCCCCCTGCTCCTCTGTCTCCAGGGAGCTTAGACGTTGCCTGGTGACTAATGGATGGGCAGGGCCTGGGGCACAGGCTGTAGTGGGGGGCAGATGGTGTCCAGAAGGAGCAGCCTGGTAGCAACCCTGTCCTTGGCACCTGTCTCTGGGAGACCAAGGTCCAACCCGCGCTGGCACGCAGTCCCTGCAGGCTGCACTGGGGCCCGGCTTGCACTCCACTGTGGGCCCCGCTCCCCCCAACCTGATGGGGAGCAGCAGCCCTACACCCATGGGGCAGTCAGCACCCTAGCTGACCAGGACCCCCACCTCCCCATCCCCTGCCACCTCCTCCTTCTCCAGTGGTGCAGGCAGCAGAGGGTTCGGTGAGGAAGCAGCATGGGGTGGGGTCGTCCCCAAGGGCTGCCCGAGGGTCTGCACAAGAACACCCACGCCCCAGACTGTCCCCTCCCCTGGGCTCTTTAAGGCTGTGCCTCTCCTGCGGCCTGCAGCATGGCACCAGTGCCACTCTGGGGCCCCATGCGCCTGTCTGTTCCCTTCCTCAATGAGGAAGCTGCACCCAGCTATGCAGGGGAAGCTGCCCAGGACATGGGGGTCTCAGGCCCCACATGCAGCTGCGCCATGGGAAGCAGCAGAACGGAAGTGGGCTCCGGGCCACGCCCAGCGAGCACCCTTCTGCCGGGACCCCTGGCCCAGACACTACCAGAAGTCCTGCCCAGGAGCACGTGTGGCTCTGGGGTCCACTGAGGCATAAACCATAGCAGGTCCTGACGCCAGGAAGCCACGCCCTGGGCCAGGAGGCAATGCGCCGGGTTCCGAATGCCGCCGTCCCAGCCCTACAGCTGCTGCTGCTGCTCACAGCTGTCCTGAGGTTTCCAGCCTGGACACAGTGCGGCCCCACCTCTGCCCGAGTGGTCACAGCCGATGTGTCCCTGGGTTCCGAGCTTCCTTCTTAGTAGGACCCCAGGCCCGGCCCCAAGGGCCACCAAAGGTGCTGTCTTGACCCAACCCCCACACCTGTCTCCAGTGAGGTCACCCCGAGATCGCCAGCCCTGGGACACAGCCCAGCCCAGAGCGTCCCTGCCCAAGCCCTGGCCCAGGTGACATCGCAGGACGCAGCGACCCAGGGCCTCAGACTGGACAGACACATCGCAGCCTACGTGGGAGGGACGGGGGACAGGTCTCAGTGGAAGGCGGCCCAGCCAGCCGGTGCTGGGTCCCAGGACCCCCGCACCACGAGTCTCATGGGCAGGGGCTGCACTGCACACGCTCCGAGTTCTCTAGCAAAGAGCCACCCGTTCCCTTCTTCTCCCATGGTCACAGTAACACACCGGTCACCTGCGGCCCAGAGACATGGAATGGAAAGGGCCAGAAAGAAGCCGCCTGCAAGCTCACACGACCTCACTACTGGAACATTCATCCATTTCTTTACTTATTCTGGTGCCAAGGATCAAACCCAGGGCCTTGCTCCAGGGAGCCAGAGCCCCACCTGGTGCCTCATTCAAAAATTAATCTTGAGCCGGGTGTGGTGGTCTACGCCTGTAATGCTGGCCCTTGGGAGGCTGAGGCGGGAGGGTTTCTGTGAGTTCCAGGCCAGCCTGGGCTATGCAGTTTTGTCTCAAAAGAATAAAACAAAGCGAAAGGTAAATTTGGTCCCGGCATAGCGTATAGAGAGAAGCCAGGCATGTCTAGGGCTTGGTGCTGTCTGGTTTACGGTGTCAGAGTATCAGGGCTGTGCTGCTGTTTCTACACGTGCCAGGCTATAGACTTGGGGTTTCTCTGTCCACTGGGTTTGTCTCCTCAGTCACCGGCAGAAGGCGCATCCCGGGAGCCCCGGACTGCAGGTGGATCCAGGCAAAGCTTTCCCAGGCTCTGAGGGCCACAACTTTCTCCAGAGAGACAGCGAGCTCCCCAGCCAGCCCCGCCCCGGTTCAACTCCCGTCCAGGGTCTGCTCTGAGAGTTCCCTCCCCGAGGCCAGGGAGATGCAGCCTGGAGGAGCCCACAGGTCAGGGCACCAGTGGGGCAACGTCCTGGACGGGGGAGCTGCTTCCTACAGGAGCAGACTGCGGTCTCAGCAAGGGTCCCCCAAATACCCGGGTGAGACAGTCAGGTAGCCGGACTGTGTAGCTGTGTGCACACACACACGCATACGTGTGTGCACACACACAGGAGTGGAGTATGGGAAGCCAAGCAGAGAATAGAAAGCCCCAGGTACCAGCCCTGCCGCGCTGACCACTGTGTGGAAGCCCCGCCCACCCCCTGCTGCACACACACGGCCTGTGTGTGTCTCCAGCCCCTGCGTGTCCCAGGGCTCAGAGCCTATGCACATTTGCACACAGCCTTGGTAAGGTGTGCACAGGTGAGTGTGAACAAAATGCTGGTGAATGGGAATACAAGCAAGAGAACAGCTAAGCCAGCACCGTGCGTCTCTGGATAATGGGCTTGTTGGTGACCAGGGAATGCACCGTGCCAGGGACCCTGACGTCATCTCCACGCCACCCACGCCGGTGACACTGGACTGAGGCCCCGCCAAGGGCAGGGCGGGTGAAGTCGCTCAACAGTGACGGCACCCGAAGAAGAGGGGCGCCCTGGGCCTTTCCCAAGGGGATACAGTGACACGGGCACTGGAACTCATGGCGGTCAGCACACGGTGCCCACCCACCTGAGGGGGGAAGAGTTAGGCTACACTCAATGTCAGGGCTCGGCCACTAAGAGCGAACCCCGACATCTGACAGAGAGGAGAGAATGGGGATCATTGGAAAGAGATGGAGTGGGGGGCCGAGGAAGGGGACCAGTGGACGGCGGAGGAGAGGCAGCAGGTCCCGGGTAACCGAGGCACAAACATGCTCGCAAGCCCCACTGCTCTGTGAAACCAAGTTCCACTGACAATCTTTAAAAAGAACACAGCAGCGCACGGGTGCCCCAGTACGGGCAGGTATCGGGGGGACAACAGGGGAGGAAGACCTTGCAGAAAGGACAGCGTCCTGCCCAGTGTCCTGCACAGGGCCCTGGGCCCCAGACCTGATGTGGGCCTGGGAACAGAGCTCTCGCTGCAGGTGCGGATACACCAGGGACAGACAGAGGACAGCAGACTGCAGGCCACCGTGAGCCTGCACCGTGAGGAGCAGACACACCGAGGCCCCGTGACTAGAATAAAGAGCCATGAGAAGGTAACTAAAAGCCCTGGATTCTGGAAAGCCTTGAACACACATGTGCATCGGTACCCCCAGGCAGTGCGCGTGCACCCCATTTCGGGTGTGAGCATATGTCCGCTTTATAATATATCGAGACGCTGTAGCTGTGGGTGTATTTGCGTAAGGCATGAAAATTCCAGAAAGAAACACAGCCGTTAACAGCGGTGATCACGGCTGCTCAGAGTGGGAAAGGGGGTCGCAGAGATTTTAACCGTTTCCTGTCTACACCCCTGTGAGATGTGATTCCTCCGTGAGCACCTATTGCCCCTGACACGGGGAAGCTGCGGTGATTTTGAAGTCGCTCGTGAAGAGCCTCCACTGATGACGCCTCGGTCGGCTCAGGTCCTTGGATAAACACAGTGAAGCTATATTTACCTTGCAGGGCCCGGCCCAAGTGAGAGATGGAGGCTCTTGTGCGTTCACTAGCGATTTACACAGCTGCTGCCCGACAGAGCCTGGAACCTGCACTCTGCAGAGCGTGTAAAGTGGCCCGGACCCCTCGAGGCCACAGTGCTCCCGGCAGCCCCTGCCAGGTCCTGCCTGAGGCCCCCAGCGTCCTGGCTAAGCCCCATCTGGGAGAGTCACGAGGAGCCTCTCCTAATTGTTCCCTCCATGGCGAACTGATTCCAACGTTCCGTTCCCTTCCGAAGTGAGAACAAGAGCTAAATTTAAATGAAATAACTTAATGAGGCATCTGCAATTCCAAGCAGCCAGCAATCTATCAAAAGCAAAAGGAAAAAACAACCCATTCCAAATATAGGGAAGAGTCTCACATGCACATCCTCCACCTGGCAGCTCTCACCCCGGAATGACCAAAACTTCAAGAAAGCAACGTGCCCTTGAACGCATCCGCCCGAGGTCCGGGGAGCACCGAGGGCCTCTGAGTGCCCCTGGAAAACAGGTGTGCGCAGAGCCCAGCCCCCCAGCGGAGGCCACCGCCTCACCAACACAGACGGCTTCTTATGGGGCACCGATGAACCCTTGAGGCAGAGGAGACCGTGACATTTGTGCCACTGCAGAGGATGATGGGAAGTAAAGGAACACTTCTGGGCCCCACACCCATGGTGCCACCTTTGCTCCACTGGGATGGGTGCCCAGGGTTACCAAGCCAACATCTGGCCCCAACAGCTGGGAGCTTCACGTGCAGACGCCCTATGTGTCCTTCCAGGGAAACAAATGTGTGAAACAGAAACCAAAGGACTAGGCATGAAAAAGTGTATGTAATAAACACTGCCTGAGTCCATTCACTGTCCGGTACCCACCACCACCACTACCACCATCACCATCACCATCACCATCATCACCACCACCACCACCACCACCATCACCATCACCATCATCACCATCATTACCATCACCATCACCACCATCATCACCACCACCATCACCATCACCATCACCACCACCATCACCATCACCACCATCACCACCATCACCAACACCATCACCACCACCATCACTATCACCATCACCATCACCACCACCACCACCATCACCATCACCCACCACCATCACCACCACCATCACCATCACCACCACCATCACCATCACCATCATCACCACCACCACCACCATCACCATCACCACCACCACCACACCATCACCACACCATCACCATCTCCACCTCACCACCACCACCATCACCATCACCACCATCATCACCACCACCATCACCATCACCATCACCATCACCACCACATCACCACCACCACCCACCATCACATCACCACCATCATCCACCCACCACCATCACCACCATCACCACATCACCATCACCACCATCATCACCACCACCATCACCACCACCATCACCATCACCACCACCATCACCACCATCACCACCACCACCATCACCACCACCATCACCATCACCACCACCATCACCACCACCATCACCATCACCACCACCACCACCATCACCATCACCACCATCTCACCACCACCATCACCATCACCACCACCATCACCACCA
>NW_026947499.1:1117500-1317500 GCF_034190915.1 Cavia porcellus | reverse complement strand
CCCAGGCGCAGCGTCTGGCCAGGAAGGCCAGAACACGCGTGGATAATTTTAACCCAGGCCGGAGGCTAATGAGATTTCAAGCAGAGTGAGGAGGAGCCGGGGAAGGAGGCTAGACAGAGCGGACGTCGCCTCCCCGCTGATTTAATGACAGCTCGGAGGCAGGAGGGGCAGGCGGAGGTCACCACAGCCAGAGCCGCAGCCTCAGACGCAGGGCTTAGGGCCACCTGCCCACACGCCACAAGTCACACCAGCCGCTGCCCTGACCCCGAGCAGCCTTCAGCCGGGCAGGAGCCTGGAAATGCCACACGGGCAGCAAACTAAGCAGGCTCCTGGGGTAGAATGGACAAAAAGAGCTTCGCTCCTCTGGGCACGAGTGACTTCTCCAAAGGTTCTCAGCCCGGGCCACAACCAGCTGCCCCACCTGAGCTCCGAGGAGGAGTGAACGGGACCGGCAGGTGCCGACCCAGCAGGCCGAGCCCAGTGCCGTTCCTCGCCAGGTCCCCTGGTCCCCTGTTCCTGACTAGAAAAGACCTGCACACCCCTATCCCCCACCTGAGATGCTGGCAGAGGCAGAGGGGTCTCCATCTCCTTGGAGCTGGCTTTGAACAAGTCCTTTGGCCTTTTTACCAAAATAAATGTTTTCCTTTGGTTGATCCCTGAGCATAAGGACCTCAGTGGCTGGGAACACAAAGACCTGCAACACTGGCCAGCAGGAGCTCACACATGAGATCCCGGGGCTCCCCCAGGCCAAGCGCACCCATGCCCCCATCCGTCTCCAGCAGTCAGTACTTCACCCCCAAATCAGGCAGCTCAGGAGGACTCATCCCACTGAAATGCAAACTTCACCGAACACAGAAATAAAATGCAGAAGATTATGCAAGTGGCCAAGATTAACCTTAAAAAGGAAATAAATCTAGCAGGGCCCCTCAGAGAGCCTCCACAAATCCCAGCGAGATGCTGTCACAGGAGGACGGAAGACAAAAGCAGTTCTTACAGATTAGAAGACATTGCTAAAATGTCTCAGGCCACAAGGGGCAGAGCACACCTGTCATCCCGGCACTCGGGAGGCTGAGACGGGAGGATCGCTGTGAGTTCCAGCCCCGCCTGGGCTACAGAGCAAGATCCCGTCTCAAAAATGAACACATAAAGTGGTGATTTTTTTTTTTAAAGAAAAGCAATTTTAGATGGTAGTTTGGGTAAAGTTGAGAAGAGCTCCCAAAGTGACAAAAAATACTTAAAACTGTAAAACTCAGTTCCACACAGCCAACTGTTACCCATACGATTTTCAGAAGGGAAAAATGTGGAGAAGGGAAGTGTCAGTAAAAGATAATAACACTTTCTGATGAGAGCAGCTCCAGGCGTGAAGCACTCCAGGAATGGATAAAAAGCCACCATCCCAAAGGCAGCAGGAGAACACGGGGGCGGAGACACTTCCGAGGGCCACCAAAGAGGGGCTCAGATGAGGAGTGGGGTCGCCCGTCTCTCTGCCTCGTCTTGGACGCCCCCAGACTGTGCTGGGCGTCGCCTCAGCCTAAGACTCTCCGACTGCCGAGGGAGACCTCTCTCAGCCAGACGCACTGCAGCCTACAAGTGGGGACATAAACACCAGGGGAAGCCACTGAGCCCCGGGAACGCTGCATCCTGCCTGACCCACACGAACCAGCTGGCTGGGGAGCAGGGTTCCAGGGCGAGCTCACAGCTAGAGGCAGTGATCGTGGAACAGGACACAGGGGCCCGGGGAACAGAGAGGCAGGAAATCTCAGCCTCGGGGAGGAGGAGGAGGAGGAGGAGGGAGAACCACTAACTTGTGGATGCCAGAGAAACCAAGCATCCCTGCGAGGAGAGCGCAGTCCCTGTGGGCAGCCAGTCCTGCGGCTCGTGACCCACGAGGCTAAAGCAGTGACCTTTCCACCCGCGCTTTTATGCCCACCTGGGCTTCTCCGTCTCACAGTTGGACATGGGGACCAGCAGGACCGTCCTGCCCACCCTGAGACGCTGTGGACGCCTGTCCTCCCCGGAGCTGTGGCAAACAAAAACTCCTCCCGCTGTGATGTGCGCCCTGGAAGACAGGGTTGCCCTGGTGGATTTTCTCTACCGTAACCAAAAGTGCTACCTGTGATTCAGGAAATTCGGCAAATCTAAAGCGCAGGGTAGCCGTCCTTTTAGGACATTTAGGGAACTTCGAGAAGAAATCACCAGAAGCACTGCAAGAGGGCATTTCTTAAAAACCAGCACATCACCCCGAATCGCAGGGTGCGGCTGTGCTGGTCCACCTGCCCACAGGTAAGTCAGGCGGGGCTGGGGATGGAGCGGCTCGGGCGGGCTCGGCACAGAACCAAGGGCCACAGGAAGGATTTGGACGTCGTCTCCAGCGAGCCCAGGCCCCGCAGAGGTGCTCTCTGACTTGGTCCTTGGGGCGGGACCACCGAGCCTTACTCCAGCGTGCACCCCTTCCTGTCCTTAACGAGGTGGAGAGGATTGAGGGTGACACAAAATAAGGCTAAAGGAACTGACATCACCTGCCTGTTATGTCCGTTTCCCCTGTCCTACAGGAGAACTGTAACTCCTAGGTGCTCGGTGCTCGGCCTCCGGGCAGAGATCCCGACCTGGCTGTCCCTTCCCGCATGCCCCACGCTCTGTCAGCCCCCGATATGGTCACTGGCCCTCCCTGGACTCTGCCTGCACTGCCTGGAAGGCGCACCACGTCCAGACGTCTCCAAGCCTTCCCAGGGAGAAGAACCACCACGCACAGCTTCCCGTGAAGGCGGTCAAGGCAGCGCCCGAGCCACGTGTGAACCGCCTGGGACTCTACAGGAAATCAGGCCTGCACTGCGTTCATTACCAGAGCTGCTGGGCAGAGAGGGACAGGCGCAGTGGCCGATCAATGCCTGACTTACTGCCCGCTCTGCCGGGCGTGCTCGGCTCGCACAGCACGCGCTGACTTCTGGGGTGGACAGGCAGGGACCCCGCCCATCTCACCCATCCGCCCAACCTCCAGGCAGAGGAGCAGGAGGCAGCTCTGGCCTCAGCCAGCTGGAGCCTCGAGCCCTGCAGAGCACGCAGAGCAAAGCGCCACAGCCCGGCACCGTCCAGCTGTGCTCCTGGCAGAGCTCTTCCCGTGCTCAGCCGTTCTCATCAGCTGAGCCTCAAAACTGGAAAACGCTCCCAAGGCTGAGGATGAACAGGGTAAAAATTCCCACCGGAAACGTCAGCCCTTTGAACACTGGCGGTTTTGAATCCAGTTCTGTGCTACTTAAACAAGCAGGACCAGAGCCAAATCTGAACGGAACAGAGATTCTCAAGAGGAGGCGTTCAGCAGCTTAGTGAGGTGCGGGCCGCCTCCGGTGGGGGTGGACCGGAGCTGCCCCTGGCCGCATCACCTGGGTGTCCCGCCCTGAATATAATCAAAACCGATCCTGGGGAGGGGTCTGGATCTCCACCTCACAGGGCAGCGACAGTGAGTGAACCCTCAATTAAGAGGCAAGGTTTGCAGCCGAGGTTTATCCCGACCACCAAGGCTGGAGCCTCTTCCCCACTGCAGCCCACGGGAGCATGCTGGGCTGCACCCCAGGCCAGGCCTCCTAGCTCCCCGTCTCAGCCAAGTCATTACTCCACTGGCCTCCCGCACCCCACATCCAGGTACTTACGGGGCGCTGCACTCCTCACTGGCTCCCAGCACCAGCCCGGGCCAGCCTGGGCCTCCCCTTCCTGCCTGAGACTGTTCACTTATTCATGGGCTGCGAGCTGAGCCAACCAGAACGCTTTGTGTCAGCTGAATAGGACGGTAATTCAATCTGCGAATGGGAACCGCGCGGCGGGCACAGCAGCGGGTCACACACAGGGCGAGGGGCACAAAGCTGGTGGAGCCGGGGTGGAACTTGCACTGTGACAGTGCCCTGGGGTCTCAGGACTCTGCTGCCCTCAAATAACTCCCTGAGCCGAGAGACCCACAGGAGGTGGGGCACACCCCCACTCTCCTGCAAGGAGGGGCTCCAGCCTTTGAGAATCCACCAGGAAAACATCAGGCAGCCATCCAGGAGTTAATCTCTCTCAAGTGTTTACTGTGCTTCCCCGTGGTGAGCTCTGTCTCAGGGCCTCCTCTGTCCTCTCTCGGCCCCAGAGGTTCCTAATCCTACCGGGAGCCCCTGAGCTCGTCCAATCAACCCACCGACAACTACAATGCCTTCATAGCTCTGGTCCAGCGAGGCAGCAGCCTCACCACGGTGTCCAGCAAAGAGAGACCAGGCCTGTCCTGAGAGCCCACTCTGCCCTAACACACCGCTGTGCAGCCGGCTCTGTGCGCCTGCAGACAATGACACAGTTTAAAATCCGGGAGTCCCGCCTGCAGACAATGACACAGTTTAAAATCCGGGAGTCCAAGGCTCCAGAAGACCCTGAGACCAGAGCTGGTCACAGGAAGAGAGGGCTGAGGTTCCAGAGGTGAAGCTCCCGTCCCCACCTCGAGGTCCTCCTCTCCTGTGGCCCCATGCGGCCCCTCCCCCTCTGGACCCACATGCCTCCCACCTGGTTGTAATTATGCATGCTTGGCTAACGATGCCACATTGCATTCTTGAAAAACGTAGAGACTGGATGTTGTGTGACCTCACCACAAAAATAACCATGCAAGGCAAGGCATTTGTTAATTAGTTAGAACCACTCCAAGCCCCAGATAGTGGCGTGCATGACATGAGGAAATGTGGTCAGTCAGTTAATAAATGGCCTCCTGCTGAGTGTCCTGGCTGGAGTCCTTTGTCTCCACTCAGAGGGGCCTGGCTGAGCCCCTCCCACAGCAGCCGCAGGCCGCTGGGTGGTTTGCTGATCACTGCCATTGGTGATCCAGCTCCCCAGTGACCCAGGCCTCTGCCTGCCCCTGTCCCGGCTGCTGGGAGCTCAGAGAGGACAGGGACTCTGGCCAAGCAGCCAGCACAGCGTCGGGAGCCCCGTGGATGAGCTTGAGTTTCAGGGGGGTCCGGGCCGGGACACCACACCTGCTAAGCGTCTGCCCCAGGACACAAAAGGGAAGGTGTCATCACACAGAAAACACGCCACGCTTCCTAATCGCCTGTCACCGGCTGTCCTGTCCACGCACTGGGGCCCGGACAGCACCCACAACGTGGCAAGTGTGTTGCCCTGGAGAAGCCACGGTGCCCCTGTGAGCCGCCCCTCCCTGAGCTTAGACAGAAAAAGCAAATAAAAATGGGGAGCGGTTGAACCGAGGCTGAGCCAGAGGACAGCAAATTCCTGGAGACTGGAGAGAGCAGAGTGCCAGAGGCCGGCGGATAAACGAGCTGTCCCTCTCCGCTGTCCCTCTCCGTGAGAAGCCAGGTCCCACCCGGCCCCAGCCTCCCTTTCAGTTCCTAATCTCCCGTGGGCCCTCTCGAGACCCTGGCAGAAGCCCTCCTCCAGAACAGGGGGAGGGGCGGCAGCTGGAGGCCGTGATGGGAGGGGGTCTGGGGCAGCACCCCGCACGGCCACTGCGGGGGAGGTCCCAGGACTGGGTCAGAACTGACCTTCAGGGGTCACTAATGCGGTGCCTGCCAGACCTCCAGGGCCTGCAGCACTTGCACAGGTGGGCGACACCAGGCAGGCCTGCTCTGTGTGCCAGGGCCCCGACAGTGGTGAGCGGTGAGCCTGGCACGGTGGTGCCCGCCCTGGAGAATTCAGGGCAAAAGAAACGCAAGCTGCTGCCAGGGAGGCAGAGCTGGCGGAATCGTGACTGCACGTGCCCAAGAGGACTGGTCACTCTGAAAAGCCCCTGTGCACTGTGCCCCAACTCCGCCACACCCTGGAAAGGGGAACACTCCAACAACGTTGGAGCAGAGGGCGCAGGGTGAGGGGCCGGGCTGGGGCAGGGGATGGGTGAAGGGTCTGTCCACGCTGGAGCACTTGGAGGCTAAGGTTAGGGACAAAGTAACCCAGCTGATAGGCCTCGGGTGGCCATTAGCAACAAAGAAACAAATTTATAACACTGGTCAGCAATGGAGAGGAACACACTGCCCAGCAAGGGTGCGGACCAGCAGCAGCGTGGTTCGGGCACCACCGAGAATTTCCCTGTAAACTTGACGCCGCTGCTTTAAAAAACTGCTCATAAAAAAAAAAAAAAAACAAAAACAGCAAAAACAGTTTTAGCCCCTGTTCTTCTGTACAAGTGCTCATCTGCACCTTCCCGGATTTGGGGTGCCTGCCTCTCCGCCAAGCCAGGACGACCCAGGCGTCTGCGAGGACTGCACACCTCCAGCAGCGGTCGGGCACACGGGGACAGCGCCAGCTCTTGGGGGAGGGCGGGGACTGTTGAGGGAAGGGTCTCCTCTCCTGAGTCTCCTCTTGATCCTGGGTGACAGAAGAGAACCCTTCTCAGGAGGGGTGGCTGGCCGCCCGGGTCTCTGCCGGCCTCAGTTTGTTTTATGAACTCAAAGGAGATGAGGGCAGAATTTCCCCAGAACTGCCTCCCCGGAGAGCCCAGCCGCAGGGACCAGGACTCCAGGGACCACCCCGTGCATGGCTGAACACAGCCACCAGCAGCAACACCTGGTATTTAATTAAACACTTCACCTCGCAGGGCAATTTCATCAGATTAACCATCGTAAGGGAAAATTAATTTTACTCTTCCTAAAGGCCTGGAACCATCCTGTGTGGCTTAAGCTTACCTTCCGCCCAAGGGCTCCGCTCCTAGCTGAAGCCCGGTGCACTGTGCCCCTTTCTAAAATAAAATGACCTCGGGAATCTGATTTCTGCCTCCGCTAATTACTGACATTGTTAGCGCTGATAGCAGCAGCCAGCTCCAGGCTTGTTATCTCAAAGCACAGCTCCAGGCATCTCAGAGTGTGACGGGGAATCAAGACCTGGGGCATCCATGTCTGTGACAAGAGGAGAAACTAAGGCACAGAACAGTCACTGCAGAGACCCTACAGCTCCAAAGGTGAGAGCGAGGATTTGAACCCAGACCCCTAGCACGTACAGCCCTGTAAATGACACGACCAGCACAAAGCACAGGGAAAGGGTAACTGTGCCCAGTGGCCAGCGTATATGAAGGAAGTCCCTCTCCGCAGCAAGGAGAGAAATCCCAGCTCTACAAAGCGGCCTTTGAAGGGATTGGTCCAGGACTGTAACCCTAGAAACTGCCAGGGTGTCAGGAACCAGAGGGCAGGAGGTCCAGCCAGGCAGAGGAGGTCAACAGGGCCGCCCCAGCATCCCCTCACTATGCAGGATGGTCAGCCCCACTTGGCCTCCCTGTCCCAGTGTCACGGTGCTGTCCCTGCTACTCCAGGCCAAAGCTACCTCTGGAGCTCAAGCTCAGGAATCTTAACTCCAGGTGGCAGAAATGAAACACTGTCACTGCTCCTGTCTCACTGCCATTTAAAGGGAGAACGCAGGGCTGGGGCAAAGCCCCGCAGCCCTGGACAGAGCAGTGTAGACCCTTCCCTGTCGCCAGCCAGCCCCGGGGCCCACGTCATCTGTGTCCCCGGGGTACAGACACAGGCTTGGATAGTGCTGGTCCCTGGCCTGTGGTGGAAGAGGGGCCGGTGAAGGAGCCCTCGGGGAACGGAGCCTGGAGTCCCCACACAGCTGGAGCACGGGGCTGGGAAGCCCAAGTGCACCTGTGGCCCCCTCTGACTACAGTGACAGTGACAGCAGCCACCACCTGATCCCCCAGCACCAGCCCCCCGCTACCCAGTGCCTCAGAGCTGGGCCCACTGAGCCTCGCCCCCGTCCTGGGAACAGGGCACCACAGCCCCACAGTACCGATTGGAATCTAAGGCAGCCTGAGGCAAGGGCCACGCTGAGGTCCCACAACCTCGCTGTTAAAGCCACTCGGCCTCACCCTACACAGCGCGGGATGTGGGGTGCGAGCCATCCAGACGGGAAGATCAGCCCTGGCTTATGGCAGGTGGGCTATGGACTGGCCCCTCTGCACCCTGGAGCCCACAATGTCTTTGGTGACAGGTTTGGGGTTAAATGACCAGGGCAGGGACAGGACCCCAGCCAGTCCAGAGCGGGTCAGAGAACCGAGTGCTGCTGCGTCTGCTCCTCCTAGAACAAGATCAGCCAGCAAGACAGGGACCGAGGCTGGGCTGAACGTGCAAGCCTCCTGCCTCAGCCTCCCGGAGTGCACCCGGCTTAGCTCTGCGGTGAGTCGTAGACAGGTGTAATGTGTTGCAGGCCTGAGGGAAGGGAAGAATGTGTCTCACACCCGCTAAGGCAGAAAAGTGCACACAGGCTTCTTCTAGGTAATACCAAGCGCCTCAAAATCTTGACCCAGCAGCCCCACTTTTCTGAGTGTATTTGAAGGCCTTCAGGGGCACAACTGAGCGGCCTTTTAGAATTACACACACATCGTCCTTGGTTAAGAAAAGGAAAATGGTGAGTCTAAGGAGCAAAAGAAAAAGCTACCCATATCTTTTGAAACCACACCGAACCTTTTTACATTTTATGAACACCGTGGTCAAACGACATCCAAGCCACAAACAGCAGCGACCTCAGTGGGCAGGTTGATGGGTGCTTGTTTTATAAGTTACTCTTGCACTTCTCAGGAGCTTCCGAAGTGAGCGCATAGTAAGTGGTCTGTGAATCAAGCGAAGCCTGTTTGAATGACTTTCAGAAAGAGATGAACCGTGAACCATCACTGCGGCAGCAGGAGCGGACACTGGCACCAAGCACAGATTTGGGCCACGCCGCAACGCACGTCATGCCCTCCTCTTTGGTGACAGCATCCCTTGGTGCAGCCAGAGACCCAGTTGGGTCCATCTGTTTTTTTGGGCCCAGATCCTCAGCATGCAGCCACAGGTGGGCCAAGGGCTCCAGTTCCCCTGCTCACCTCCATGCTCTCCCATTGGCCAGAATGAGTCACATGGCCCATCCATGTCCAAAGGCTGCTGGGAAATGTAGTCCTCAGCTGAGAAACACCACGCTGTGGGAGGAACAGGCCTGGGGTGAGCAGCCAGCTGTCCCTTCCACAGTGCAGGGTCACAGTTCCAGCCACACCACGCAGGTCCCACTTCCCTCCCCCAGTCCCCGTTCCTAGCACTCGGCTAGGACTGAGCGACCAGGACAAGGCAGGAGCTGTGGTGCAGGGCCCTAATGAGCGGTGTCAGCCATGCCGGAGGCTGCCTGCGTGAGGAGGCACCTCGCATCCATCTGCAGGTTCAGCGGGGAGCCCTTGGGCCCCAGCTGCCGCCTGAGTCTCTGCCCCACAGGCTCGCTCCTGTCTCGGCTCACAGCCCCTCTGGAAAGGGGAAATTCTGCTCTCAGACCCAAAGGCCAGCCCCGCTCTGCCCTCAGCCAGGTGCCCCAGCCCCCTTTCTCTGGCCTATTTGGGGAGCAGCTCAGGTCTACAGGCGACTTTGTGCACAAGGCAAAGGACTGCGTCCCCAGCGTAAATCAGGCCTGTGCCCTGGAAGAAAAGGGCTGGTCAGGCCCGCAGGCCCGCAGACGTCGGGAGGAAGAGCAAAGGGATTTCGAGCAGCATTTTCCTGAACAAAAATGTATGCAGCCAAAGCCACTTTGTAAACGTCACAGGGGGTGCAGACCGTGAGGAGGGAGCCCTTAGGCCCGGGCAGCACTGTCCTCTCCTCCACCTCTTGCTCCACTCCACGCTTCCCCCTCCTACAGGGATCGCCTCAGCCCATCTGTCACACCCATGCCCCCTAGGTAGAGGGCAGCGGCCACATGCTGGGGCAGGCAGGGGTCCAACACTGGCTGCTGGGCTTGGTGTTGCAGCCCAGGCCGTGGGTTCCACCCTCTGGGCCTCCGAAGACATAACCACAACAACCACCATGGGCATGAAGGCCAAGGACGATGGGAGGCAGACGCCACGTGGCAGTGACGCGGGCACCATCCCACAGGGCAGGTCCTTCCACCTGCTGGCCCAGCTCTGAGCACCCGGTCACCAGCTTCCCGCTCAGCCAAACGCTGTCACTGCTCCCTGGAGGAGGAACCAGCCTGGAGCCTCCCCAGGGTGAGCTCCCCAGTCACCTGGAGCCTCCCCAGGGTGAGCTCCCCAGTCACCGTCAGATGGGCACCAAGTAGAGGAGGAGCTAGGCACCAGCCAAGCCACCTGTCCACCCTCAGCCCAGGGGGAGGTCCCAGACCACAGAAAGGCCCAGCGGAGGACCCAGAAAAACACCTGACAGGGTTGAAAATAGCTCTGAGCTGAGCGCTTGCCTTTGTGTTACGGCTGGCAAAGAACCAGCCCCTGCAGCCACTCACATGGAGGCTTTCATGTGGCTCGTGCTGTTGAATTTAGTGCCACGGGTCGTGTGCAGGATTTAAACGTGTGCAGGACCCTTACACCGAGTACACTCCATCAGAACGAACATGGACCAGGGCCTTCACGGGGACTACATGGCAGCTGCCGGAAAGCTTCTCACTGTAAATAGCATGCTAAGAATTCAAAACATCTTACTTCACAAAATCTAAAACAAGAGCTGGCATGCACCTATAACCTCAACTACCCCAGAGGCTGAGGCAAGAGGATTGCACATTTGAGGCCAAAATGGCAAATTTAACGAGACACAATGTTTGAAAACTTGGGGTGCCTCTCTGTGGGAAAACACGTGCCTCACATGTGTGGCGATGGCAGGAACACCGATGGGACACCCAGGTCTGGAGGTGGATTTACGGGTCAGGATCACTCCCACAATACCAGGACCCGAAGGCCCAGGGAGGGAGGTTTTCACGGGGTGGGAAAGCAGAAATCCAGAGCAGAGTACTTGGCTGTCTTTGATGGGTTCTCACAATACGCACGGCAGGGACCAGCCGTTCCTGGGAGACAAGAGGAACAGGAACTGTTGCCCAGCAACAAACCGGTGTGTACTGGCTGTTCCATCACTCCCCACACGCTGGTTCCCCCGACAAATCTGAGACCAGGTCTCACTGGAATCACTGAGAACATCAGTGTCCTAGGAGGGGCCTAGCCACGGTCCGCAAGACCAAAATTTCCCAACAGGAGTTTGTGGTTTGCCTCCCTCATTGTAAGGTTTTTAAGAAGAGTTCTGATTTAGAGTCATCTGTTTTGTGGCAGTCTTGGGAACAAGGTCCTCAGGCTCCGGCCACGTGTGCGCCTCTTTAGAGGGAGCTTCAGAGGAGCAGTCTGGTCCAGGTAAATTTTTCAGAAACTCAGCAGGGTTCTGGAATGGTGGCTCTAAGGCGGGTTTCTGAAATGTTAAGAGCTGTTAATATGGCACGCGCAGAGGCGTCTGCAGGTATAGCTCAACGACCAGCTAAACTGTCACAAGTTGTTCCTATAGGAAACTCTTCCACAACCTGAAGGTGAACTTGATGGCCCGTATGCCATATGTAATTTTTATTCAGCCTTTAATAGCTCTGCCAATTTTTGGATTACCTCTGTTACAGTGCAGGCCCATCGTCACTGCCAGTAATCAAGGTCACACCGAGGGGTGACTTCTCACAACAGGACCCTACAGACTTCTGCTGTTCCGGCCAACCTGAGTAGGTGCAGAGGAGCACCAAGTCACACCAGGTGGACGTCAGGGCCAGTGACGCAGACACGAAGCCTGTGCTGGCTGCAGGGGTATAGGTGCCACTGCTGTGGCTGGAGTTTGCAGAACACCTGGTGGGGACTGGTCTGGCTCTGGCTGAGATGGACCTTCCGGGTGGACCTGGTACAGTTCTTCTAGCTGGAGTTAACATTTCAGTCAGAGCTTAGGCCTCTGGACTGGTTGTTTTGAGAGCAGGTTTGGCCAAAGAAGCTTTGTCCAAAGTGACCACAGCATATCTAGAGGTACAGCACAGCATGTGGGACCTGGACGGTTAGGTCTTGGCCTAAGGTGGCTTATCAGCTTTCTTGATGGGAAAGACAGTGGCTGCCAGAGCACAGAGGCAAAGGGGGGGCAGCCTTAGTGACCAGAGCCAAGTTTGTACAGGTGGGTCCAGCAGAGGCTGACAGCCTGAGTGAGCATCAGTGATTCTGTGAACTCGAGGACCCAGGTTCTGTAGAAGCCAGGAGCACCGAGAAATTTGAGGCATTTCTTTCTCATAACTAGTTCCTGTCAGATATCAGAGCTGAGCTTTTGTGTCTTTTTAGCGGGTAGCTTGGGTGTCATTAAGCAGTTGGCAAACTAGCAAAACCAGTTTTTAAACCTCTGGGAGGTTGAGTGCAGGCCAGTTGACTTTTGAGTCCAGAACTGGGGTCTTTGCATAGAGGGGCTGCCTGGCAAGTGCAAAGTCCTGAGTTCGATTCCTGGTACCCAAAAAAAAAAAAAGAGGGGCTGGTTAATAGGAGCCAGCCAAAGGCAGAAGAAGGCTTTTGTTTTGTTTTTTCTTTTTTTGTACCAGGTATCCAAATCATGATCTTGCACTTACCAGGCAGGTGCTTTTGCCGCTCAGCTAAATCCCCAGCCCAAAGAAGGCATTCTTTAGGTCCAGACACTTGTGCCAGCAGGCTGTAGGCGGCAGAAGTCAGAGGCAACGTATATGGCGGGCACCACCGGCAGCCAAGAGATCCTGAGCTTTTACAGCCAGCAGACAGAGATGTGTTTTAGCAGTTCAACATTGATAGTTTTCTCAGGGGACCGTGGCAGAGCCAGAAAGGACAGAGAAACAGGCTGCCCCAGAGAAAAGGTGCTGGTGGCTTGGCCAAATGTGTCACCAGAGCCTCCCCCAAATAGGGAGAGAGTTCTTAGCCCCTTGGGGCAACTGAGTCCAAGTGAGCTGGCCTTTGTCTGAGGGTCTCCTCACTGCCGGGGCTCATGGGAACAACTCACAAGCTGAGAAGGCATCTTTCAAATCCACAACAGTCCAGAAGGGTGTCTGGGTCAGGAACCACAGAGTACACAGTGATGGCCACGGTGCTGACCCCACAGAGATCTCGCGTTGGTCAGTAATCCCTGCTGGGCATCTTTACCAGGAGGACAGGAGTGTTCCAAGGAGACGAACCATCCATCGAGTCCGAACCGCTTTGGGTGGCTGAGGTGTGGCTGGGGCAGGGTGGGTGGTAGGCTTTTCAGAATTTCAGGTGGATGCACGCATCATCTTCCTCTCAGGGAAAGTGCAGGGTTAAAGGAGAGGGAGGCTGGCTGACTTGGTGACAGGAATCCTCCTGGATGCAAGCTCATGCTCAGCAGGAGCGATGAGAGAAAAAGTCCCAGTTGCTCTGGTGCTGGCAGCTTTTGGACAGAGGGAACTTTTGAAGGCAGAGTGTTCTGTCCCATTCTGTCCCGGCAAAGTCATAGTTTTCCCCTGATTTTTACAATGACCGCAGGTTCTCAGGGGCCCAATCCTCAGCAGCACTCAGAGGTTAAACATTCCACTCCCCTTCCCTTGAGGGTGGTCCTGATGAGAGCTGATCAGACTCCCTTTCTGTCTTTCTTTCTTTTTTTTTTTTCCCCGTCTTTTTCATTTTTATCGGTACTGGGGATCGAACTCACAACCGCCTGCTTGCAAGGCAGGTGCTTATGCCGCTGAGCTAAATCCCCAGGCCCCAGACTCCCTTTCTGCTCAAGCTGAGCAGGGTTGATAGACGAACTGGGGTGCCCCCAGGGGTCTTACTGGGATTAGGAAGGCAGACAGCCTCACCAATTGTGTTAGTTACTTTTTACTCGTTGCTGAGACAAAATACCTGAAGCCCAAGTTGGGAAAAGAAAGGATTATTTCTTACAGTTTTTGGAGGTTTCAGTCCACACTCAGTTGGCTCCAAGGCAGGTGGGCATGGCTGGGCCACAGTTCATGGTGGCTGCAAACCCCAAACAGGAACCAGCAAAGAGCAAGACACACCTTCTTCCTGCCATTACATCACATCCTGGCTCCACCCCTATGTGGGTGGAGCACTGACACCATCAATCCAAGCACTAGACAATGAACCATCACAAATGCACAATGCAAACTCATGAGGCCTGGGGGACACAAACATAAACCATGACACCGATGGATCATATTCTCCTCCCTTTGGGGTCCAGTGTGAGCCAGTTGAGCAGAAAGCCAGGAATCCTTCTCCAGACCTCTGAGGGCACTCAAGGAATCTCAAGAGTGCACGTTCCCATCAGGATCTGGAGAGGTCCTTGCTCCATTCACAAGGGCCATGACCAGTGACCAAAGAGGTCAGCATGGTCAGTCTTCCAAGCCAATGCACCGGATACAACCATGAGCAGAAACACCCAAACAGAATCTAGGACTTGGAGACACCCTTATTTATGTTAACAGGCACTGAGCAGGATCATTCCCAGAACATCAGGCCCCCAAAGGCCCAGGAGGTAGGTTTTCATGGTGTGTAAAGCACAGAAGTGTAATACCTGGCTGTCCTTGATGGTTCTTACAATTTGCATCACAGAGGGCAGCTACGTATCACAGTGACTAGACACTTCTAGGAGACAAAAGCATCAGGATCTATACCCTAGGCAACTGACAAACTGAAGCATACTGCCTGGGGAGGAGGTCATGTTTGCTCATGACCTGGCGAGGCTCAGGTTCAAGCCCCAGTGAAGGGCAGAAGGACTCTGTTGGTCTTGCTATTTTGTGATTTATTCATGATTTAATCACTCCTCTCCTCTGCCTCTGCTTTGTTTTAGGGCTTTCTTCTTGCCAGTGTTGACTGTTTGGATTAACATGTCTTCAGTACGCTCTGTAAGAGAATCTAAAGCTGTATATTTTATCAGGTATCACTTTCCCCAAATCTTAGGTATTAGCACATGGCAGGAGCCAGGACATAATGACCTGTAAGCCAAATCTGTCCCCCACCATCTGTTCCACTAAATAAAGTTTTATCGGCTCACGGCCACACCCACTGATTCACGTATTTTCCACGGCTGCTGTGGGCACCACTGCAAAGTTCAGTCGTTGTCACAGAAACCAGACAGCTTGCAAACCTGATCATGTTCACCACGAGTTCCTCTGCAGGAAGCAGGTTTCTGATCCTTACTCCATGGGGTCCTGTTGTTCTCGGTTTCCAAATAATCCAACAGCTCTGTGCTGCCCCATTTTTAATAGACGGCATTCAGATGCTCTCTAGCGCCCAGGAATCACATGGAGGGGTGTCTCTATTGACATCTCAGTGGGTCACCTTGATGCCTATTTCTCCTTTCTTGGTGGCACTGGCCCCTCTGTGGCCTCACCAGGCCCTGGATTCTCACATTAGGCCAGATATGTCCAGATGGAGAGTCACCAGAGTTGCCCATCAGTAGTGCCCAGTGGGGTCTCCCTCTGTAGCAAGAGAATGGGGTTATGGAAGGAAGAGCATGCGTGGGTCCTTTCTAGGGAAGCAAGAACCCCACAATGCCACCTCCCTTCAACAGGACCAGGTCCCCTGGTGAGGATGCCAGCTGGAGTCACAGGGCCACAGAAGGAGGTGGAGTCTGCAGGGACCTGAAGCTGCCAGGATTTAAAATTTTGCCTGTCCTGTACTTCTAGCACCAGACAAGCTGGACTGTGCCCTGTATTTCCTTCTTAAGATGAAGTGTTCATGTTCAAGGACTGATGGGGACTCTAGCCAAAGAAATTTGTTTCGGGGTTTTGGAGCTGAAGGTCAAGATGGCGGCAGTGTGGCTTCCTTATGAGGACGGTGATAGTTGATCACAATGGCCGACTGGCTCTGAGGAGACTGGAAAGCACACTTCTGGGTGTGTATGGTGGGCCCTGGGGCACGACCTTGTGGATTAGATCAGGTCCCTGCCCTTCCCTTCTGGCTCTTCCCTGCTCTCTGTTTCCAGCCACCATGAGGCGAGCAGCTCCCTCCTCCACACCCTTCTGCCATGGCGCCTCTGTCTTGGGGCCAGCGGGCCATGGACTGAACCCTCTGGGCCCTTTTTCCCTTAAGCGATGTGTGTCAGGGATTTTGCCCTATAGCAGAAAGCCAACTCACATCACACAGGCTGCAGGGGGACTCTGCCTCCAGCCTCTCCTTGGGAATCCCCTGGCTGGCAGCTGCTTGCTCTGCATCCACGTCCATCTGACTCTGGGTCCAGTTTTCCCTTTTGTATAAAGACAACACTCACATGGATTAGGGGACCCTAACGACCTTGCAAAGACCATGTAATCAAATGAGACCACTTGGACAGGTGCCAGGGTAAGAACTCCAGGATCTTTTGGGAGAGGGACAAAATTCAGCTCACAACCACCAGAAGATAAGAAGTGAGCCCATGCACACCCCACGGGCTCCCATCCCAGAGCAAGCCCCAGCCAGGAGTGAGGGGTTCCAGATCCAGAGGGGGACAGATGACGAATGGACTTTTCTATTAGCATATGTTCCCTGGGCCTAATGGTCACATTCATCATAGAGGATTTTTCCTGTATATAGTATATCTTTTTTTTTTTTTTTTTAGACAAGGTCTCTCTGTGCAGTTCAGGCTGGCCTTGAGCTCACTTTGTATCCAGGCTGGTCTCGAACTCGCAACAATCCTCCTTGCTTCAGCCTCCCGAGTGCTGGGATTACAGGGGTGAGCCACCACGCCCAGTTTAGTGTACAGTATATTTGACTGCTTTGCACTCCAGAAAGAATGGCTGTAATCAAGAAATCAGCCAGTAACAAACGCTGGCAGGGCTGCGGGGCACAAGGGTCCCTTCTCCACTGCTGGTGGGAGCGTACTTGAGAACAACCACTGTGGAGATCAGCATGGAAACCAGCTATTCTCCCAGGTATCTTCCCGAAAGAGTTAAGAGCATCACGCCACAGGGACCTACGCATGCCCATGAACGCAGCAGCACGGTTTATAAGAGCTGCATCTTGGAAACGGCCCATGTGCCCATCAACAGATGAACGGCTAACGAAGATGTGATATTTATACACAGTGGAGCGGATATTCTTATAACTGCACTGATGTGTTCCAGAGGACAGCTCCTATCTGAGCCAAACCGACGGCACCCGGGTGCTGGAGGGACCCTGGCACGGCGAGGGCTCTGAGGGGCAGGGAAACCGACCACAAGTTCTATTTTGTGACACCCACGAGTCCCTGCTATTCGCCCTACTGTTGCAGCAAGCCAGGCTTGAAACGAAGTATTCACCTTGCTGTCAGACCCGAGGGGGGCGGCTGGACCCGTGTTGCCTTGTCTGGAGATGGAGAGCTTGTTTACTCCCAAGGCACCTGATTTTTTCCTGTCTTGTCTGCACAACGCCACAGCTCCTGATGGAAATTAGAAAGGCCACGCTGATGGAGAGCCCGCGGCGGTCCGATAAGGTCAGCGCTGCCCGCGGAGGCAGGTGGGCCGAGCCCAGGAGCTGTCTGGCTGCCAGGGATCGCTGAGTGCCCAGACCCCACCCCTTTCCTAGAGGAGAGGGCTGGGTGTGGCGCTGTCCAGCACCCCGGTGCTGAAACTGCGCTGCCCGGAACGACTTCCGCTTCTGGGCCTAAGAACACTGGTTTTATTTTCTGCACTGATACCCCTGCCATCGCATGGATTCTGTGTTCTGAGTTTGGGGAAAATGTGGCTGTTTGAACCAGGAAAAGGGAGCCGCCGCACAACATTCTGTAAACAGGAGACCGGTGGGATCATATTTCACTGAGTAAATTGACAAAAGGTCAAAAAGCTTGATCTCAGCACCAACGTGCTTGGTCTGAAAGCTAAACTGCCATTTAAATATTTATGGGCGAGCCTGGAGCCGCAGCCTGACGTCCCCTGGGGCCCGCGGGGAAGTGCAGCTGAGGCCCTTTATGGGAAGTGACCAGGCAGCTTCCCTTCTGGGCAAGGTCCTGGGCAGGGAGGGGTGCGCTCAGCCCTGGAGGGGCCCTGCAGGGCTGCAGTCCCACAGGAATGAGAGCCCTGTCCTGTCTCGGCTCTGGAGATCAGGGCAGGTGCCACACAAGGTGAAGACAGCACCTCCCGGCTGTGTGGCACATCCCGGATGCCCCCCAGTGTGGCCCCCACAGCCCAGTCCCTAGCATTTGTGCCCCACAGTGCTAAGACCTTTGCACGGTCCGCAGGGGGCCCCGGGAGAGCAGCAAGGCTGTGTTGCTGGGTGGCAGGAGGGGGCCACCAGAGAATTCAGCCACCCAGAGAATTCATGGAGAGCCGTGTGCCCAGCCCCACGCTGGCCAGGGCCACCCTAAGGGAAGTTAAAAGTGACAGATAAAGTTAATTCAACTGGATAGATCTGAGCTAGCAGCATTGCGATGAAACCAACATAAAAATGATTCACGCATCATCAGGAGCCAGCGCACGTGTGATGCCTGTGCCTCTCTGTTCAGATCGGTGTCCCTTCTGGGCTCCACACCCGAGGCCACGCAGGGCAGCAGGGCTGAGAGGGAGGAGGGCAGCGCTGACCGACACCATGGAGCAGGAAGGCCCTGGCCTCTGTGGCAGCTGGGACGGAAACACAGCCCGGACTGTGCCTCCTGGACATTGCTCCTCCGCAGAACCTCCTGGGAACCTCTCACTCAGGGCCAAGGTGACCAGCACGGGTGGAGCTGAGGGAGCACCCAAGAATGGGTTTGAGGCTCAGGGAATCTATGTAAAGAGATAGAGGGGGCAGGTGCCACCAGAGGCGAGGTCCACGCTGGGGCAACAGTGTCTCAGCGCTCTGGGCCAAAAGAGGTCTCAGTCTTTACGATGGTGGCCCAGATTCCACTACTCCTCTCCAGGCCAGATGCAGGGGCTGCTCACTGCCCACCACATGCAAGGGTCCACAGCAGAGCCAGCCCTGCAGGGCCACCCTGTCCCAGAGCCAGAGAGGCCACTCCGTGGCCAGGAAGCTCGGCTGAGCAGAGTCTCTGACTCAGTATTAAGGTTAAGATGCCGAGAGCAAGGGCGAATCCACAGGGGACTCCACACAAAGCCCACGGGCTCCGTACAAGGCCACAGTGGGAGAGAGGAGCCGGGGCAGGGAGGCCAGGGCTCAGATGTGTTGCTGTGCTCACTGACCGCCACGCGGTGTGGGGAGCCATGCAGACCTCAGGCCCCAAGGGGCTCCTCTCTGCACTGGGGCAGGGGCCAGGCTACATCCCCCCAGCCTGAAGTCGACTCTCCGGCTTCCCTCAGAGACAGATCTGAGTCATGATCTCGGGACCCTCGGCACTCGGGTCAGCCCTGGATTCCACCCTCAGCATTGACCTCTCAGGCACAGGGACAGTCACAGAGCAGGGCAGGAGAACCAGGCAACTGGCCACGGTCCTGCACCTGTTCCTGGAGGGGCTGAGACAGAGGTGCCCTCAGGGACGTACAGGAGGTAGGCACATCTCACTGAGGGGCACACAAACCACAGATCTGCCGTCACCCTCCACCCTGGAGGCCACGCTGCCTCTGCATGAACTACAGAAACTGCCACCAGCGTCACTGACAAGCAAACCCACAGCCCCTGTGACACTTCAGCAGGTTCAGAGTGGGCACAGGATGACACTTGTGCAAGGACACATGGTCAGCTCACAGTACCCAGCTCCAGGCGGATCAGTGCGGTGACCAGAAACACAGCTTGGGCCGCATATTTCTGCCAGTGTCCCCAATGCGAGAGTGCCCTGTGTGATCAGCCCCATGCCAAGAAGATGTAGGAAAATGCAAAGACTCGGCCGATGTTGCCAAAGATCGGGGAGGAACCACGAAAGACCAGCAAGGCTCAGCCCTGCACCTAGGAGCTGGCCCGGACCCCTGCTTCCCAAGCCGGAGCCCCACGGAACTTCCGGGAGAGCTCCTGGGCCATCGAGCCGTCCACTCTGTGGGAGCGCTGGGGACCCCCGGGTTTCGAGACGAATGTGGATGGCTGAGCGGGGCTGTGTAACGCAGCAGGACCGCATGGATCTTTCACCTCGCTGCGGTCAGAGCTCTGGAAATCCTGACAGTTTTCAGGAACACAACACGCTGCCAGCTGCCGTCACCAAGCGCACAGTGAATCCCCCGCACGCTCCCGTCTAACTCGGGGCGCACCCTTAGACAGAAAAGGAGCTCGCGGAGACTTCAGCACAAGCAATGTTGGTGTGAGGGAACGGATGGAAGTACACACACACACACACACACACACACACACACAGGTGCTTAGGGGTGCAAAGAGACGGGGACAGCGGAGCCCGGAGTGAGGTGCTGGGCTGCTCCAGGCTGCAGGGGTGCGGGGTGGGAGGCGGCAGGGGGGAGTGTGAAAGCACAGAGTCCTCCTGCGCTGTCACGGGCTGTGGACCTCTGGCGTGGAAATCACCCTCGAAAGTCAGCAGCTTGACGTGACCCACACTGACTCTGAGCTGGCCGCTGAGGTCCGGCATCCCGGAGCAGCTCTGCAGGGGGCTCCCACTGATGGCTGAGGGCCAGCGCTCGGAGCAGGACAGCACCGGAGAAGCCGTGGCCTTCACAACCAAGCCGCAAACACAGGGCGTTTCCTTTCCTGGGTGCCGCGGTCACAGGGCCCACCTGGCACAGTCAGTGTGGAAGGGCACATGGGGATGGGGGTGGGAGACCAGGGGTGGCGGCCTGAGGGCCTGGGGATAGGGGGAGAAGTTGGACAGAAAGGGTCACAGAGTGTGTGAACACGAAAGTGCATGGCGGTGCGCTGGGCCGTTGATGGCTGGTTGGGTGGGTTGGTTTTTTGAGGCAGGGTCTGGCTGTGTAGTCCAGCTGGCCTCAAATGCAAGATGACTCTCCTGCCTCAGCCTCCTGAGTGTGGCGAGTGCTGGGTGCTGAGGCGTGGCCACCATGCCCGCCCTAAGTGCACTGGGCTCCTGAGGGCAGTGCTGGCATTGGGCAGCCCCAGGCTAAAGAGAAACCACCTGTGGGCAAGAGCCAAGGGCTTTTCCAGGACCAGGTGCTCGATGTGCAGGTCTTGCCAACCTGAGGAGGGAGCCGACGCCCAGAGGAGTGGCCACGGGCATCCCGGGCTCAGACGGGGCCGGGCATGCGCTGAGGGGACGGATCTGCATGGGTCAGAGGTGGACGCAGGCAGGAAGCACGCGGCCCCCGTCCAGGCTCCGTCCACTGTGACTCCCGGGTGCAGGAGCCCTGGGCGCAAACTTCGCACCCAGAGCTTGGTTCCTAAGGTCACTGCTGCCTGGAAGCAGAGGCCGAGCTTCCACCGAGGAGGCAGCAGAGGGAAAGTGCGTGGTCCCGAGAGGACACGGTGCGCTCGGGAATAGACCCTGCGTCACACGGGGGCAGGCCCAGGGCCCAGGGCAGAGGACCTCCGGGCCCTGAGAGCCCAGCACAGAAAAGAACGGAAGCCAGGAATGACGCAGAATGAGCACAGGCAGAGGTCACGACTAAGACTTCCACCCGCCACAGGGCCCAGCGTGTGCAGCACGTCCACGGGCACCTGGGCACGAGGGGCAGAGGCGGCGGCCACACAGGGAGAGAGCAGCCACCCCGCAGCCATGGCAACGGGACTCCTGCGAGATGCTGCCGGGGCTGGGGCCCCCTCAAGGGTCCCTCACCATGGCAGAGTTCTGTGCTCAGCACCTCAGTACTAGTTGGTGCCCGAGCGGCTCAGCCGCAGACGGGACTCTGTGAAGAAATCTCCACAGATGGTGCTGGAATGGACGCGCTCCGGGCCAGGTCTGACTCTCACGCTGTGCCTCGTTAAGTCAGTTAACTCCGAGGCCTGGCAGGATTATTTATGGAAATGAGCAGCCGTCTGCCTCGGCGAGTCGCAGGGCCTGGTGCCATGCTCGGCTCCAGAGCTGGTCCCGCCCTCACCCCAGCTGCTCAGAGGAGGAAGAAAGCTGGCCAGGCGTTCGTCCTTGGGCCCCGACCCCTCGAGACCTCCTGCAGCTAGGGCAGGGGGACAGGGCTCCTGCCTCCCACACTGCTCACTCAGAGCCAGCAGGGACCGTGCAGGCGCAGGATGCAGGGTGCTGGGGTAGGCGCGGGCGGCAGGGGCCACCCAGAACCAGGGGAGGCTGCCAGAGCCTCCAGTTTAATTCCCAAGAAAACTGTCAGAAATCTGGGCTTCGGGTTGGGAATTAACCACAAAGGGAAAAAGGACTCAGCCACAGGCCTCACCCAGGGCAGAGTCAGCACCCCACGCACAGGCAAAGGTTGCCCTGAACCAGAAGTCTGCAGCCCCAAAAAGACGGGAGACCCCAAGGACCTGAGGATCAGCAGCGCCACCCCACCTCGAGGGAGCCCAGGTCAAGCCCTGAGCTGTATCAGCTCCCTAGCCGGTGGGGGACCGAGGGCCGGTGGGGGACAGGCCCAAGACACCACAAACACATGGTCAGGGAACGGCCTCACCTTGGGCCACACCACACCCCCAGCTCTTTACGGTCTTGAGACAATGTCTCCGTAAGTTGCCCACTCGAGGCTCCAAGTTGCCACCCTCCTGCCTCAGCCTCCTGTGAGAGCTGGGATCACAGGAGCACCACCACGCCAGGCTGCTGTGCAGGGACACATGACCAAGTCTACTCTGGCAGGATGGGCACTGCGGGATCAGGGTCCCCCAAATACCTCCATGAAGGAGAGGGGGACCTTTGGGACAGCACCACCTGGGGGTCCCCCTGGAACCTGCTCCTCAGGGACTGGCGTCTCCTCCACAAAGGAGTGCCCCCATGGCTCCTTGGGGACCCCAAGCTCATCTGTAGGTGAAGCTCTGCAGTGATTTGGGGAGCCCAAAATCACCAGCTCCCCACCACAGGGAGCGGGAGCGGCCCCCAGCTTCCTTCCTTCCTGGCTCACATGGAGACCCTGGTGCAGGCTCTGGGTCACAACGGCAGGGCTCCCCCAGGAGAACCGATGCTTGGCCCTCTCCTTACCCGCAAGCCGGGCAGGAGCAGCTGCTGACCCAGTGCCCGATGCCCAGCTCCTCTGCGGGGACACAGAGCCAGAACCTTGCTCCCACCAGCCCCGCATTGCTTTGCTGAGAGAGACTGACCTCCCCAAGCAGGCATTAAACATTACCTTCCCCGAGAGCCCACGAGACATTTCCCACAGCGGCTCCCGGGCCACTCAGCAGGACTGCTCTGTCCCACTAGGCTGTCCTAATCTGACAGAGCCATCACCCACTGGACCTGACGCCTGCTCAGCACCCACCTGGGGTGGCGGCATCTGAATCCCACAGGCCCAGATCGGGCAGGCAGTCCAGGGGCCTGTCACCCGAGCTTCCTGGGGACAAAGGAGACAGAACTGGCTCTGGGGCAGCTCAGCACCTGCGGGGCCCGGAGATCCATGAGGAGGAGGTCCTGTGACCTGGACGCCCACCAGCCCAGTGCCTCCTGGTCCTCTCCTCAGGCCGCACACAGCCCCTAAGGTAGTGTTTAATCTCAGAAGTGACCCTGGGCCACGGGCACTAGGGAGGTCCCCGCTCGGCTTCCCCAGGGTGGAGGGAGCCCCGGCCCCAAAAGCAGGGCGGGCTTCGGTTCAAATTCTGGGAGCTCAGACCCAGCATCACAGCTTCCAGCCGCAAGTCTCAGCTGGTCACCGGGCCCCTCTGGGGCAGATTCTTTGCCTTCACGGTGGGGACAATGGGCACAGCCCACTGCAAGCTGCCAAAGCAAAAACAGAACAAACAGAGAAACCACAGGCACCAGCCGGGCATGGTGGTGCACACCTGTGATCCCCGCACTCTGGGAGGCTGAGGCAGGAGGCTCACTTGTCAGTGCAAAGTAGAAACTCAGCAAAACCCTGTCTCCAGATGGAGTATTTAAAATGCTGGGCTGTGGCTCAGTGTGAAGCCTGGGGTTCACTCTCCAGCACCAGGAAGGAAAAAACTCACAACCCCGTTCTCTCCTCTGTCCCTGCGTGGGGAGCCGAGGTCTGACACTGTGGAGTTTGGCCAGCCCAGGAGACCCCCGCCTCGCCCAAGCTTCCAGGCCCAGCTATGCCCACCGTTCTGTGCCCGACATCACCTTCCCAGCGTCTCCTCTGGGGACCCCAGAGCCAGCAGGCCAGAGTCCCCACACTGTGAGGAGGGGGCGGATCTAACTCGAGGGTGCCCCTGCCCGCACCCCGCCCAGAGAGCTGCTGGTGCCCGGGGCGCATGTGATGGGTGTGAGAGGCATGGTGGGCACCCAGGCCCTCAGATCATCGTCACTGGGCAACACGAGGACCCAATCCAGCTAGGAGGGTGCAGGCCAGGGCTCCGGGACAGTGCCATGGCCAGGGTCCCCGCCCGTCATGACTGCTGGTGGACGTCATGCGTCACTGAGCTCATCTGAGGCCTGTGCTGGAGCCCAAAGGGACAGGACCGCTGTGCCCAGGCGGGAGGGCTGACCTCTGGGGAGGCGGGCAGGAGAGGGGCCATCCCAGGACGTGGCCAGGCCAGTCCCTCCATGTCCAGTTCCTCTGTTCTCCACTTCCTGGCCGCCGTGAGGCGAGCAGGCCAGGCCTCTCCACCAGACCCCAACCACACGAAGATTGCTACGCCTGTGTCCACCTCCTCCTTCAGGCTGCAGGGCTGGGCGCTACCTCAGCAGAGCAGCCCCGAACCCTAACAAACCCCGCATCACCCCAAACAGGCGCTGAGAGGCCCTCTCTCCTCTACAGATCAGGACACCCGGGGGGCCCTGATAGTTTCTGAGTTATTCCATTGTCCTCTTAGTGGGCCTCCCTCCTGGAGTCCAGGACAGCAGCAAGCAGCCACAGTGGTGGGGTCCCAGCCACTCAGTCCACGCCAAGCTGGGCCAGGACAAGTCCACCCTGCCACCTGCCAAGGACAAGGTCATTCTCCACACCCCGGGGAGGCTGAGGTCAGCAGCTGGGACCCACACACTGGGGGCTGCATCAGCTGGGGCCCTTAGGGCTGTGTGGCCCGAGCTCACCCGTGAACCAGGCAGCACCCAGCTGCACAGCAGGCCCAGGGTGGTCGCGGGGTCTCAGATGTCCCTCCCTATCCCTACTGGTCCAGATGGCCCTCCGCTGGACAGGAGCCTGGTGACAGAACCAGCGGCCAGTTCTGGTCGCAGCCCCAGACCCTCTCTCTGGGGCTCTGTGCTGTGAACTGGAGGCATCCAGGTCCCCGAAAGGCTGGAGGAGGTGCTCACAAGGACAGGCACGGGGCACACAGGCTCACCGGGTGCAGCCCTGGACCCTGCCTGGGGAACAGGCCTGGGCCAGGTTCTGCAAGACAGTGGCACATCCTGGCTCTCTGAGGACTGCAGCGGAGTTCAGGGACCATCACTGGAGGTAAGCAAATGACCGTTAGGGTCAGGAGAAAGTTAGGGCAGGAAGGACATGGTAACGGTGACTTCTGTCACTTGTGCTGGGAGCAGGGGTGAGGTGGTGAGGACTCACCAGGGCTGGGCCAGCCCCGGAGGGCAGCACTGGGGCAAAACCAGCCAGCACCCTGCGAGGGTTGAGGAGGCCACAGCAGCCCTGGGGTAAGGGGTGGAGAGAGGCAGGGCCCAGGGGAGGAGGACGGGGTGAGGGTCACACAGGCAGAGGAGGGCTTCTCGGAGGAGGAGGCCTGAGCAGAGCCCTGGACAGCAGCAAGCGGGAGGGCGGGAATAGACGGGACTGCGGTTTGTGGCCACTCCACAGGGTCCACCGCTGGGGGTCACTTCGGGAGAGACTGATGGTGACAGAGGCGCCCCAGTCTGCCCTGTCTGCCCCCCCCCCCGTCCGGCTCATGGCCAGGGCCTGGCCTCCATGTCACTGTCCCCACAGGTCCCCGTGTCAGATGGTCACGCGCACTGTGCCATCCCGCAGCTGTCCCCACCCACTGGAGTGAGCCCCACGCACTGGCCGCTCACCACATGCTTACACACTCACACATGTGTGTGCACCACACACATCCTCGCATCCCAGAGGCTGCTCAGGGGCGACCCAGCCCTGCAGCCCAGCGCCACCCCAGCCGGCCGGGACCCTGCTTCTCTCCCAGCCTGGGAAAGCTTGGCAGTGACCACGAATCCCCGTTCCCATGCTCAGTGCCCACCAGCTCCACCTCGGGGCTCCCTCATGAGGAGGGATGGTCACCTGGAGCCAGGGCCTGGGGCCGAACCCAGCACAGATGCTGACCCTGGGCCTAGGGACTGGAACCTGGCACCTGGGCCGCAGCCCCTCTGCCCTGCTCCAGGGGAGCCACAGGACATGGTGACCCAAACCTGACACCCCCACCACTGCCGGTGACGCCCAGCACCCACACCCTGGTGCTCGTGGACTCCACATACAGCCTGAGGGTATGTGACCCATGGGGTCCCCCAGAGCTCCCAAAGTCTAGTCCTGCCTGGTGACCCTGCTCCAAGGCAGGGCGAGGGGCCCTCTCTCCTGTGGCGTGGAGGGAGGTGCAGCCCACAGCAGGATCCCCAAGGAGTGGCAGCCACACAGCCACGGTCAGAAGTGGCCACACAGAAACACGCCTGGCACAGTCAAGGGCCATGCAGGGACCAGGGCACAAAAACCAGCACACGGGGCTCTGTCCCCAGAAGTAAGGCTCCTGCACCAGGGGCTCCCAGCAGACCCCAGATCCCCCTTTCTCAGGGGGACAGCAAATGGGCCAGAGGGAGTGGACAGGGAGTAGGAGGGTACAGACGGGCCCAGCTGTCACCTCCTCCTCTGCTGGCCGAGGCCAGGCAGGAGACCAAGGTCAGACGACTCCCCAGTGGGCGGAAGCAACACATTTCAGAACGCCACCATCTCAGCCACACGGTCAGGGCCACAGGACGGGGCTTAGCCAGTTCCTCAGGTTCCCAGACACACAAATCCCAACCTGCCCTCCCTGAGACGGGGTCACCTGCCTCCCGAGCCATCTCTGCCTTGTCACATATCACCATGGCGACCCCAGACCGAGGCCCCAGGCAAGGACGCACCTCCCAAAGAGGCTGTGCTCCCACAGCCACGCTGTGAGCCAGGGCCTCAGGATGGGAACTTGTTGGGATGAGGTCCCCAGTGCCACCCAAACTCAGGTGCAGCCCATAGTCTAGGGACGGTGCTGCTGCCGAACCCTAACCCCAAGCTCACCCCAAGTCAGTGGACTGCAGCATGGGAAGCAAGCCCTGGCTGGCCCCTCCCCACAGCCTACACCCGCCTGGCCTGTGGCCCACCCACACCCCAAGCATCCCCCACACCCAAGGCTTCCGGGCTGGGGTACATACAGATGGGGACAGGGAAGCTGCCCTCCAGCCACCTCTCCTGCCCGCACAGCCACTCCCCAGGGTAGGGGATGGTCAGCCTCCAGCGCCTTCCAGGAGTGACCCGGAAAGCTGCTGCCATGGCCTGACCAGCCGCTCCGCCCACACGGCTGCCCAGTGGTCAATGTCTGAACCCACCTGGTACCAGTAGGGCAGGAGGAAGTCCATGCAGGCCCGGGCTGCCGTCCTCCTCTGCCCGGCCTGATGGTCAACCCTCTGCAACTGGCCACTCCCAGACAGGATCTGACAGAGAGACCCAATGAGGCTGCTCTGGGACCGGCTGGCGTCCAATGCCACTGGCCCCTTTCTCAGGTCAGCTCCCCTCTCTCACAGCCCTGGGTGACACTCAACTTCCCCGACATGCCCGGGACAGTCTCTCACCGACAGTCCCCAGGATCCCAAAGAGCGATGGGACAGGGCAGCAGGAGGGGCCTCTGCCCCTCATCCCACCCCCTCTGCCCTCCTGGCCCCCCAGCATCCTCAGAACCAGCAAGCGCCACCAAGAGCCACCCTGCCCCACCCTCTGCCTGACTGCATCCCTCTCCGGTCCTCTGGAGCCACCAGCTCCAGGGACAGCCAGTGCGGGCTCCCGGCGGACCAGGCCAGCCACAGCTTCCTGTCACGGAGGCCTGCCAGGCCCTGCCCAGGTCCCCGGCAGGTCACCCGGGCCCCACAGCTCCAGGTGGAAACAGCTCCTGAGGGAAGAATCTCCCTGTGGAGCCGCGTGTGGGCTTGCACGCGTGCACACATCCAGCAATGCACACACATGGGCACGTACCCCTGCCCGCCGGAACACCTATCCTGACAAACCGCCAGAGTGGGACGCGGACTGACCGGCCCACCCCAGGCCTGCAGCTGGGCCTCCCTGCTGCAGATCCGGGGTCGCCGGTGCCCTGCGCCTGCCGGGCCAGGAAGGCTTTGCGGCCGACGCGGGTCCAACTCCACCGGGGTGGGGGCTTCCGAGGAGCAGGAGGCTGCAGCGGGCCGGGGCCGGGGCCGGGGACGGAGCGGTGGCCCGGCCTCCAGCCCCACCGCCGAGCCTCTCGGAGGCCGGCGCCCGCTGAAGGGCACCGCAGCCCGCGGCCGA
The DNA here is from genome assembly GCF_034190915.1 of Cavia porcellus. Taxonomy (NCBI): domain Eukaryota; kingdom Metazoa; phylum Chordata; class Mammalia; order Rodentia; family Caviidae; genus Cavia; species Cavia porcellus. Next base: position 1,289,498 of record NW_026947499.1, on the reverse strand, counting down.
GCAACTTCGCCGGGGCCAAGTTTGCGCTCTGCGGGGACGCGCAGCTGCAGCGGCAGGGGGCGCGGGGAGCCTTCCGTTCCGTTGCGCTCGGGGCGCGCGCACCGCGGCTCACCTCGGCCCAGCTCCAGGCCCGGGCGGCGGCGTCCGGCTACCTCCGCGGGCATCGGCGAGTCCGCTCCGCGCCGACCCGGCTAGAAACGACTCACTCACCGCCCGCAGACCGAGCGGGGAGGCGGGGCGCGCGCCGTGCAGCGGCCGCGGGGTGTCGGCGCCCACATGCGCGCACGCACACGCCAAGATGGCTCTGCCCCTCGGAGCCGCGGTCAGGAGCCGGGCGGCCGGCAGAGGGCGCAGGTCCGCCCTGCAGCCGGCCAGGCCCGGCCTCCCTCCTGGTCAGGTCAGCGGCCCCCTCACTGTCCACCACCTGGCCGCCGCCCCTCCCCCGAACTGCACGCCCCAGATGCACCAGCTGCCTAGCAACCGGCGAGGGGAGCGCTGGAGGAGTGCGTGTGTGGCCTGCACACGCACACACATTCATACACACACCCGCGTGCACACACACATACACCTGCATATGTCACACACGTGGGCATGCACTTCCCCAAATCGCAGCTGTTCTGCAGCTCCAGACCTGACCACACCGTGACACAGCTCGGCTGACCCCCGGCACCTGCAGGTGCATGGCTTTCCTAGTCCAGATGCATTTTGCCTCTGGGTTCACCTGCTGGATGGAGGCCTCCCCTAAGCCTGGGCTCTCTGGGTCCCGACTCACCCATGGAGCACATTCACCCCAACACCGAGCAGCTTGGGCAAAGGGCCTGTGCTCCCCTGTGCCTGTAGGCAGGGCCATGAGAGCCATGGCAGTGGGCGGGCAGCATCTAGCAGAGTCCCCTGACCTGCAGCAGCACCGGTCACACAGCCAGAAGCAGGAGCAACCCGGGTCCACCGAGCCACAAGTGACCAACAAGATGTGGTCTGTCCACGAGGGAAGTCGTGCTCTGCCACAAAAAGTGGCAGGGTCCAGTCACAGGCACTGGGGTGGACCTTGAGGGCATAGCGCTCTGGGAGAGATGCACCCACAGGGGGCAGCACAGGGAGATGAGGTCGCTCTTCAATGGACTCAGAGTTTACTCCAGGGTGGGGACGACTTCGTGGCCCTTGGCACTGTTAGGTCACGGTGCCTTCAGTGTCACAGGAACCAGGCCTGCAGGCCCCAGGCCAACCCTGAGCCCCGGGTGACTGCAAAGAGGCCCGCTGTCCCCCTGCAGAACAGGCCCATGTGCTAAATTTGGCGAGAAACGACCCATAGGCCTGGATTTCTGCCCTGACTTCTGGCCGACCCCTGTCTGTGTTGAAATCGGATCTGTAGGTCCCATCGGCTGGGTCCCAGATCCAGGTCCAAGACCCAGGAGCTTCTGGAATCCAGACGTGGACTCCAATGCGGCCACTGCGCCCATTGCCATGGCCCATGGCGTACTGAACAGCCCACCGTCTCCCCTCCCCCTCTCTCTGCAGCGCCTGACTGCGAGCAGAGCCCCGAGCTGCACCCAGAGACCAAAGCACCACCGTGTTGCACACCTGAGCCTCGCTTGCCAGGCTTGCCGTGGACTGGTCTGTGCCGTGGTGGCCTCACCGTGACCCAGGTCAGCTCAGGCAGGCCCTTATCTTCCCATTACCCCCCTCTCTTTGTAAGAAACACAGTTGGGGGTTTAGCTCAGTGGTGCAAGCGCCTCTAACAGCACCAGGTCCTACACTGGACCTCCGGTACCAAAAAGAAAACAGGCAAATCCGGGTTGTATTTGCTGCTCATTCTGTTTGGCTTCAGCGTTTGGAGGGCTGGACATCCCGCTGGCTCGTTAACTGCCATCCCAGTCAGTGTCCAGCCTGCCAAAGGTCCACTCCCCATCTCCTGTTACCTGTCTGCTGTCCCTGCTTGCCCTGTGTTTACACGGGGGAGGAGCCAGCCTGGGGAAGCGCGTGTCTGACTGTTTCCCTGAACGCCGTGGTCCCGAGGCGCATCCACTGTCTGCATCGTCCATCCTTCATACCACGCCAGAGTAGCGCTCCCGTGTGGAAATGCCACACTCCCACTGTCCACTGACACAGTGGCCACGGCCACGCTCCAACTATTATGAATTGGGTGTGCGTGGATCACTGTCGTATGATGCTTTTAACTTAGAAGGTTTTGTAAGATGTACCCATCCTGCAAGCACTGAGATTCCACCTCATCCCAGAAAGAATGGCTACTGTGAAGAAATCAACCAATAACAAATGCTGGAGAGGCTGTGGGGGAAAAGAGCCTTCTCCACTGTTGGCAGGAGTGCAGACTGGTGCAGTCAGTGTGGGAATCAGCGTGGAGATTGCTAAAAAAAAACTAGGACTAGGGTAACCCACTCGGTACCCCTTCTGGCTCTCTCTCAGACAGAAGATTTATTTTGCTCAATAAACATTTCTGCTCTTAAAAAAAACTGGGACTAGGGCTGGGGATTTAGCTCAGTGGCATAAGCACCTGCCTTGCAAGCAGGCAGTCATGAGTTCGATCCCTGGTATCAATAAAAATGAAAAAGACAAAAAAAAAAAAAACTGGGACTAGAGGTCCCTTTCAACCCAGCTATTCCCCCTCTGGGTACGTTCCCAAAATAATTTAAAACATCATGTCACAGTGTTGTGTCACCCCTGTTTATAGCAGCACAATCTGTAATAGTCAGATCTTGGAAACAACCTAAATGCCCATCCACTGAGAAATGGATAAAAAAGATGTGGTATTATACAGGGAGTACTACTCAGTCGTAAAGAAGGATAAACTGGAGATTTTTACAGGTAAATGTGATGCTAAGATGCTGAAAAATTAAAATAGCTATTAACAAAAATAGTTAGTTAAAAGGATAGTTATTAGCAGTATTGTCATTCTGTGCTGTTTGTTACCCTAGTAAGCAAGCACCAACACAGAGTCATAGATTAACTGACCGCGTCATCATGCTGTTCGGTATGTGTCATCACCTTAGTAACCTGTTTGCTGTGTCAGCCATCATTCCCTTTATGAGAGACAAATGTTCCTGGAATTGGCAGACCAAGGGCTATGAATTGGCTAACCACCCCCTGTGAAATGCCTCTGACCTCAAGCAAAGGGGAACAAAGGCCCACCTTGTTTCTGTTTCTCATCACTATGTACTTAATGATCAATGAGCTAATCATAAATGAACTATAAGAATCAGTCAAAATTCTGACTCAGTCCCACAGCTTTGCAAATTCCATCTGCACCGTGTCGCTGGGCCAGTAAAATAAAAGCGCTTCTTTTAAAAGACGTCATCGCGGGGCTGGAGGTTTAGCTCAGTGGCATAAACACCTGCCTTGCAAGCAGGCAGTCGCGAGTTCGATCCCCGGTACCGATAAAAAGGAAAAAGACAAAAAAAAAAAAAAAAAAAAAAAAAAAAAAAAAAAAAAGACGTCATCGTGCCCGTTTTTCATCTCCGGGCCTTGTTTTTTGGGGGGTTACAACAGTAAACAGATGCAACTTGAGCCCCTCCTCCTAAGTGAAATAAATGAGACACACTCATAAACATCATATTGTCTCTGAAAGAGACACGCATGCGTGTGTACATGTGTAGATGTACGTGTATGTAGTCAGAAACTAGCTAAGATAGTTACAGCACTGATTTCTCTGCGTTCACGGAGAGAACCGTGTTGTTCGGACAATGAAATGCTGATGTCTTACACTCTGGGCGAATGATTTGGGGGTGACAACGCGCAATATCTGTTCCATTGCTGTCCCCGACTGACGAGCTTTGAAATTTTTAATATTTTTCTTTTGCTCCTTGAAATAAAGTGGATTTGTAAAAACCACTAAGCACCCTTCCCAGGGGTCAGGTGTGGTGACCTCTTCCTCTTCGCACGCTGGCTGTCGGAGGTGGATTTTTTCTTCTGCTTCACGTCCTAGATGGTTGTCACCCCATACGGGGAAGCCGCCCGGTGTCTGCCCCAAACACCGTACAAAAGCCTTCGCAACACTGCACATCTTTGCCAGGAACCAGACAGCGTGTGGCCGCACCGTGCCGCTCGGTACGTGTGGGCCTCCCTGTCCGTTCCGGCCCACCTGGCTCTTGCCGTGCTGTGTTCCCCTGGCCTCCAGGGGTCTCAGGTGGACCTGCCCACCGTCTGCTGCCCACCGCCTGCCTCCTGGACCTTTCCCCACCTGACCACATGCAGACGGGACACCGGGTCCAGCCGCCCTTCCTGCCGGGGACAGTCACAGTCCTCCTGGGACAGTGGGAGCCCAGGGTGACCGAGCCGCCCACCTATGGAGGCGCCAAGGGGCGCTGTGGCATGCACTCACTGTGCTGCACCCACACAGGGCATGGGAGGACCAGGACCAGAGAGAGTCCAGGGGTCAGCTCCCCAGAAGCAACAGTGAGCAGTGCCCACACAGAGGGCACCAGGCCAGGCATCTCTGTCCGGTCCCAGGTGGTCAACACGGGGGACCTTGCGACAGGAAGGTGCAGGTCGGGTGGGAGGGCTGGAGGGCCTGAGCCCTGGGTGGCAGAGCCAGCGTGTCCCAGCCTGGCTCCGGGGCCCAGCACGGGCAGCCGGCACATCCACACGGGCGCTGCCCATGCCCTGGGAGCTGGCTCTTCTGCCTCAGTTTCCCTCTGCACAGGGTGAGCATTTCCTGAACCCCCTGGGGCCTGAGTACAGAGCTGATGGCATCTTTGGAATGTCCCAGAACTACACAGGAAGCAGAGTGCGGGTCCTGATGCCACGGGGCTCAGGAGCGGCCGCAGTTACCCAGCTGTCCAGGGGTCCGGGGAGTGGACACGGATCCTGATCACCACCCTCAGACGCCAAGCAGTAGAGTGGGCTGCTCTCAAGCAGGGTGGGTGGGCACAGCGTGTGTCTCCTGAGTCCTGTCCTCCCAGCAGTGACACCCATGCCGCAGATGCCTCCCTGCCCGTCCGGCTCACAGGACACTGGGGGTCCTGGGGGTAGACTCGCGCCCCCCCCCAAGAAGCTGCCACCTCGGCCCCAGTACCACGGGACTTTTTAGTGTGTGTGGTTCTGGGGATGGAACCCCAAGCCCTTACACTGAGCTGTACCCCAGCCACCCCACGCTCTTTTATTTTGAGACAGGGTCTCACTAAATTGCCCAGGCTGAGCTAGAACCTGTGATCCTCCCGCCTCAGCCTCCCAAGTAGGGGGAGCCTACATCACTCTGCGGGCTGTGGCTGGATTTTCAGGGGGTCCGGTACTGCTGGTTGAGCTCAGAGCCGCAGACAGACAGGACAAGAGGCCTGAGGACTTCCGCCCCTGTGGGGAGGGTGCGCACACAGGAGCTCCCAAGCTGCGCCCCTGCCCTGTGCCCCTCGGTGAAGGCCAAGGAAGTCCCAGCCACCGACAGGGACAGCGCTCTCTGTGGGACCCGCGGGCGGAGCACTGCCGGGGTCCCCAGGCCTCTGGCCATGGAATCTTCCACGGCTAAGCCCCAGAACAAGCAGGCACCAGATGGCCCCACCCAGCCCTCCGCCCACCGGCCAGATGGAGCCACATGGGCCCCGATGCTGGCTCTCGGGCCGTCCCCACGCGCGTGGGCCCAGCCACCTGGGCGCCCCCACGGGACCCACTCCAGGCTGGGCCTGGCAGACCCAGCTGATCCGGTGCAGGTCAGGTCACCGTGTCCGTGTGTCCGTCCGTCTGCAGAACCCAACACACCAGGCTGGCGACTGCGTCCTCAGAGAGCCTGGAGCGTGGCTAACTGGGGCACCAGCTAGAAACCGGGTTTGGCCGGTTTTCCTCCAGGACGAAGCATCCTGGGGCCACCGAGGACAGAGGCTTGGGGAGGAAGGTGGCCTGGGGCCCGCAGGACGTGGCTTCGAGCAGAGGAGGCCAGGGGCAGTGCTGAGGACGCTCTGGTCTTCCATTGGAAAACCAGAGGGACTCGGGCGCCCCGGCTGGGCCCTGACAGAGGCCCCCGATAGGTGCAGAGGACCCGGCAGACAGCCCCGCTGTCCTCACGCCCTCCAGGCGGAGCTGCACAGTCCCACAGACCTCCCTCAGCCTCGAGGACCCTGGGTCCCTGCTCAGCCCTGACAGCGCAGGAGCCCCCCAGCAGGGGACGTGTTTGGGGGTCCAGGGACAAGTACCCCACGGGCTCTTCCAGGTAGGAGGGCGTCACGGGTGACACATTGTGTCCACTTGAGCAGTTTAACTGAGAGGCTCAGCAGGGAGCCAGGCCCTCACTTTGTAAATGTCCTCAGCCTGGGCAAGAGGAGGGCAGAAGACGGGTGAGTGCTGCACCCGCCCTGGAGAGCAGGGCGGCCCGTGCTCAGCGTCACGGGGGGAGAGGAGGCTTCCTCTTCCCGAGTTTTGCTCTGGCTATTTCTGCTGGCTGCTGCCTTGAAGTGCTGCCCTGGTGCCATGGCACCCTGCCTCGGAGCTCGCCAAGTATGGACGGAAACCTCCACAAGCTGGGAGCTAAGTAAACCTCTCCTTCCTTCATTTGAGGGTCAGATGCTTTGTCCCAAGAGAAAAGTAACCAAGACAGTGAAGTAAGGGAGACAATCAGACAAGGGGAAGGGCTGGGCAACGAGGGCACCATATGTGTTATGCACATGCATAACCCCACAGTGAACCCCGATGAAAAACAAGCATTAAATAGAGGAACCGGTGAGGTGAATTCATTTTTCTTAGTCCCCATCCTGAATATGGGTATGATGGCTGGAGCTGTGGCATCTATCTTGTACCCATGAAGGAAGGTCAGTGGAAGCGCAGCGCCCCTTAAACGCTTGACCATGAGCTACTTGAGTCGCTGCCTGCACTCAAAATTCTTCTCATGGAGAAAAATAAAGCCCCGCCTGTCCAGGTCACGGTTAGTCAGTCATGCATCGCCTCCGCTCCTGACAGACACAGCAGGACTGCAGCCCAAAGCACAGCTCTCGGGGTGAGGGGCGTCCTGCTCCCGAGCCAGCCACCCTCTGCCACAGGGGATGTGCACGTGGCCTGGACGTGGCCTGGCACCGAACAGAAGTGCGGCATGGGGCTGGGCGATGGGGAGTGTCCACAAGTGGCCCACACCACACCTAGGCCGGGCGGGCCCTGTGTGTGCTCTTAGAGGTCAGAATCCAGCCTGTGGGAGCCTCGCCCCACGCCCGGCCTCTGACTCCTGGGGCTCGGGAGAAGCACAGTCTGCAGCTGCCCCGGGGCATGCTGGAGCTCCATTTGCTTTTCTAGTATTTTCTAGTATTTTCTAGTATTTTCTGTTGTTGTTCTGGGATCAAACTCACCGCCTCACCCTTGCCAGGCGGGTGCCAAGCTGCTGAGCCCTGTCTGGGCCTTTTTCTGGTACCTTAAGTCTTGAGCGCTGTCGTGAGTGTGGGACTCCGGGGGACCCGGCTGGAGCCCCCGAGCAGCCGGGCTCTCCGGTCCCTGCCTGGTGATCACCGTGCTCGGGCAGCTCTACCGTGGCTCTTCAGTGGCACCAGGCCTCACGTCCCTCCCCATGCAGAGGATGCTGGGGATCCTCACCATCACCCCTCTGCCCACGATGACCCTGCGGGCATCTGCACCCCGAGAAGCTGCAGGCAGGAGGAAGGGCTGCGGCAGCACAGGATGTGCAGGGGCTGCCAGCCCTGGGTCACCCTTGGCGTGGAGTTCACCTGCGCCCCATCCTCACAGCTGCAGAATCTCGGTGGCAGTAATTTGTCATCACGTGGCCTGAGCTGACCCCAGCCAAGGAGGCCCAGGCCCACACAGGCCATGACCGGCACAGCTCCTTGGGCTCCAGGGCCCACAGCCCTGGACTCACCCAGGGTCTGGAGGCAATGCAGCCACCCTGTGACGCCATCTGCTGGCCCTGCACCCCCAGGGGAAAGGGACAGGGACAGGACTGAGCCCAGCACCATCTCATCTGACCACATGGCTGCAAGGACGGTGCGGCCACAGTCCAGGGCTCAAGGGACACACCTAACCCACTGTGGCCCTCTTCGGCACTGGGTCCCTATGCAGTGCACCTCAGGGACCCCTGGAGACACGGGTGGGGCACACAGCCGGGCACAGAGGCCCAGCCCGCATGCAGGTCCTTGTCCCTGACAGAGCCGGAGGAGGTGGGGATATCCACAGACAGCAGAGGCCAGGCAGGGGCAGGGAGGCCGGGACCAGAGTGCAGTGGGAAAGGAGGAGCCCGGCCAGGCAGACGGCAGTGTCCCAACACTGTGATCCCTGGAGGACCAGGACTCAGGCGGCCACGGCCCCACACCATAAGAGGGAACAGGAACCAGGGGACAGGGCTCAGTCACTGCCGCCGCCGGGCCGGGGACGTGTGGCCACCGCTCCTCCACAGGGGAGGACTCCCAAAGCCAGGCCACTGAAATAAAAGGCCAGGGTCCAACTGCTGTGGTGAGCGCCACCCATTATGTTTGTTTGTTTTTGAGACGGGGTCTTGCCATGCAGTTCAGGCTGGTCTTGAACTCACAATGATCCTCCGGCCTCAGCCTTCGAGTGCTGGGATTACAGACATGTGCCACCATGCTCGGCTAAGCTTCTCTATTTTGAATTTATCTCTAAATTGCCAGACCAGGAAAATCTGGGAAGATGGAGAAGAGCACAGCGCTCCCTGGATTTGGGGGCAGGTCCGGGAGGTGAGAGCTGGGGCGGGGTTGGATTCAGGACGAGAGTGACCTAGTGGTTACAATCAGACACCTCTGTGGATTACTAAAATTACTAAATCTTATGTTCTGTCAATGGTGAGGTATACAAAGTTTGGGTTCAATAAAGTTGTTCTCTTTTTAACAGGCAAGCAAAAGGGATGGCCATTTTGTAGAAAGTAATACAAAAAGCCAAAAGACGGGGGGAAAATGTCTTCAGCATGACTGCACCAGAGAAGTGCAAACATCCCCAAGACTGCGCTCACCCGGGAGGGGCGGCGCCCCCTGGCGGCTGCGGGAGGGAACCCCGCTCACCCTCCTGCACAGCCAGCCGGGTCCTGGGGGTGACAGTGGGGGACACGGAGGACGAAGGCGCCTGGAGACCAGGGTCAGCTCGGCTGCTGAGGGCCGGGGCGACTTCTCAACAGGGCGCCCCGGCTGGCCGTCAGGGACCTGGGAGAAGGAAGCTGCCCAGCAGAGGCCTCTCGGGTTCCACTTAGAACTCGGTGCAGAGGAGCAGCTGACGGGAATGCGGAGCCGCTCGGGCTGTCCCGTCTGTCCGTCTGTCCAGGAGAGAGCGGGTGCTCACCGATCCCAGCGTCCGTGCTCTAACCCTGGGCTCGCACCCTGCACCCTGTGCGCCTCTGCCCCGCGGCCTAGCCCTTCGCTCCGGCCAGGCCCCACTGTCCTCCTAGGTGTCCTCCGGGGGAGCAGAGGGCATCCTGGCAGCTCAGCCCGCGACGGCCAGGCCTGGGCAGCAGCCGTCGTGTCCACTGCAGGTGAGCACAGAAGGAAGCGCGGGGCTCAGCCGGCCGCCGCGGCCAGAGAAGCAGAAACCAGTCCTTTGCGGGCCTGTCCTCAAGACGCTCGGCGATGGAGGCTTAGGGATCACAGAGCTTCTCTTAGAAGAGAAACGCAAATTATAGAGTAGAGTGAACCACAGGTAAGAAGCAGGAGAGGCGGTTCTCAGACGGGAAGGGGGAGGGGAGGGGGGGAGGGCAGGGCAGGGGAAGGGAGGGGAGGGGAGGGCAGGGGAGGGGAGGGCAGGGGAGGGGAGGGGAGGGGAGGGCAGGGGAGAGAGCAGAGGAGGGGAGGGCAGGGGAGGGGAGGGGAGGGCAGGGGAGGGGAGGGGAGGGGAGGGGAGGGGAGGGGAGGGGAGGGGCGGGCAGGGGAGAGAGCAGAGGAGGGGAGGGGATGAGAGCGGAGCCGGCCATGTCCACACTCCACTACCTCAAGGCCCGCCAACGCGTGGGCTGGGAGCGCGGGCTGGTGAGAAATGAGGTAACAGGGACTTTGAGGGGAGCCACTCACCGCAACATCTCACTGCCACCGCTGGCTCCTGCCCCACCCGGCCCCCACCTTTTCCAGCTCTGTGTCCTGGGGACCCCCATAGGTGCCCCCCGGTGCCCGCACGCCTGGGTCTGACCCACCATGGCAGCTGCCACTGCAGTCCTCCAGGCTCGAGGACCCAGTGTCCCTGCAGCCACCCTGTCCCACGGCCACCAAGCCCCCGGCACTGAGCAGGGCAGAGCAGCACCATGACCCTGCAGCCACCTCTTCTCTGTGTGACCTGAGAATAAAACCCTTCCCCTGGCCAGCAGGCCCCTCACCACCTGCCGGGCCAGCGTGTGCCGTCCCTCCCAGCCCTGGGAGTCCCGGCCTGCACAGGGCTCCAGGCCTCCATTGGTCGGCGGTGTCCCTGGCAAGGGTCCCCAGGAGCCACCCCAGGTGACCATCGATGTGCTGCTGCCTCTGGATAAGCAGACCCGGGGCACAGGGCAGCTACAAGCCGGTCAGACTGAGTCAGTCATGGAGATGGGTGCGCGCGGGCCTGAGCTGACAGCGCCCTCTGCTGCCCGTCAGGTGCCCTGCAGGCACGACAGCCCACAGCAGCTCTAGGCGGTGACACAGGTCACCGTGGCCGCTCACACATTTAGGGACAACCCGGGGGAGCCGGCTCATCCCTCCCCCAGGAGCGCACGCTCGGGACGTGTGAAAGAAGCCACATAGGCAGAGCAGGGACCAGACCACAAAAGTGGCTGGGGAGGTCGTGCGGCTCAGTGGGCAGCGGGGTAGGGTGGGGTGGGGAGCAGCTTCCACCCACACCCCACAAGAGACAGCAAGCCTGTGCCAGGCAAGGGCACACCAATCGCCATCCGGGACTCTGAAAGGACTTTTCAGCTCTTGGTGCTTCCTGTTCACATGCAGGGTCCCACACTGCAGTGTGTCAGCAGCGGCCCCAGGGGTGCCGGTGTTGGGAGTCATCCTCCGGAGGCTGGACACACACTGCCAGCTTGTCCCCGAGAGGCCCTGGTGACCTCCAGGGCTGGGCTCTGAGACACAGGGCTTCCCAGATCATGCAGCAGGGAGGTCAGAGCCTGAGGCCGAGCAGACCACAGGCAGCCTCGGGGCAGGGGCAGTGCTGCTGCCCAGGAGCCCCAGACCAGGGAGGAAGCCCCCGCTCCCGCTCCGGGGCCACAGCTCAGCTGGAAGGCACCAAACTCAGGAAAGCTCGGGCAGGGACCCGACCGGCTCCCCCAGGGTGGCTCCCAGCCCCGCAGTCCGCAGCCCGGGAGGGTTCTAGAGCTGGTGGATTTGTGGCTCCACCTCCCAGCACATCTGCAGGAAGGAAGCCATCCTCAGGGCTGCACAGTCACTGCCACAGAGGCCCCGCTGCCCACCCACCTCTGCGAACCCAGGCTTTCGGCCCATGATGGTGGCGCTGAGGTTCCCGGAGACGAAAGCCACCTGCTAACGTGGTTTGAGTTCGGGAAGCACTAAGGGACCAAGGGCACACTGTCCATGGCGAGCTCTCACAGGACGTTAGGGAGGAAGAGGCAGCACAGCTCAGACCCAAGGTGAGGACCTATCACCAGGACCCGGAAACCCCATCAAAGTTCAAACAAGTGACCTCGAGGTGGAGCCCGAAAGCATGGAATTAGTATTTGCTATAAGCTCCAGGGGTCAGCGGCTCCCTAGTAATGATCCTCCACATCCGAGACACAGACAACAGAAGCATGTAACCACAACAAACAAAAAAATACCTTTGAGCTGGGCACGGTGGCACAAGCCTGTAACCTTAGCTACTGGGAGGCTGAGGCAGGAGGCTCGTGAATTAAAGGCCAGCCTGAGCAATTTAACAAGGTTCTGTCTCAAAATTTAAAAAATAATAATAATAAAGCCCAGGGTTGTAGCTCAGCACTCTCTGGGTTCAATCACCAGTACCGAAAAGGAAAACTAGTTTTATGAAAAACACCTAGGATGATCAGTTTACATTACTCAGTATAACCACAAGGGCCAGGAGTGACCATCTCAGCGGGACAGGCCACCACTGGACCTACAAGGAAACACCCCCAGCATTTCCAGAAAAGACCCGACAGAACGAAAGTTCCCTTTGTTCCCCTGGAAACACAGTGTACACACAGACTCTCCGCAGACCCGAGCAGGGTAACAAGTCAACCTGTCACCTGCTGTGTCCGCCCTGATTCATGCAACGTCGTGGAGATACCTGGCCAGGACACAATACCCACACACAGTGGATGTGGCCACTGTCTCTCACTCGGGGCACACAGGGACCTGCCCGGGCAGGCAAGGGCAGACGGGGACCAGGGTGGCCCAGGGGGTGGGCAGCGAGGTCCTCCAGGGCCGGACACAGTGACAGCCCCACACGTCACACAGCCAGGACCCCAGAGACTGCACGTGCTCCAGGCCTCCCAAGGCGATGGGCACCAGGGAGCCCCACCTTTGGCCCAGCCAGCAGCGGGGCTGTGACCAGCTGCCAGGGGGCAGGAACCCAGTGTCTACTGCTTAGCGTCCTGCAGGTCCAGTGCTGACAGCCAGCTACACCGTGACTACTGAGCCCTCACTACGGGCTGATCCATCTGCTTGCACAGTTTATAAGCCTAAAAACACTTTTCATACTCAAGACACCAATAAAAAATAAAAAGGTTTATCACGTATCATATATTCTTATCAACTCTGAGATTTCTGTTTGTTTGTTTGGCTGGTTGGTTTGTTTTGAGACAGGGTCTCTCTATAGTTCAGCAGGACTTGAACTCAGCCTGTAGCCCAAGGTGGCCTCAGACTCATGGTGATCCTCCTGCCTCAGCCTCTCGAGTGCTGGACTGCAAGCACTGACGCTTCTGGTTGGGAATTAAACTTTAGAGTTTGGCAGAACATCGCTACGGAAGAGCCCTGAAGAGACCCGCAGGAGTTCCAGGTCGCCAGGGCTCCCTGCAGGGGTGCGCTCAGAGGCACAGCGCCTGCCCGGCCAGCACAAGGTCCTGAGTTCGGTGCCGGTATAAACACAGTGTTTTAAAGGCTGGGCGTGGGGGCACACACCTGTATCCCAACACTCAGGAGACTGAGGCAGGAGGCTGGCTACAAAACCAGGGCCAGCCAAGGCTACAAAGTGAGCTCAAGACCCATCCGAACTACGTACAAGACCCTGTCTCAAAAAGACAAAAACAAACCTGAAAAAGCAGAAACACCCCGAACGTCCGGGAATAACCTCCCGGAGCTTAGAGACTACTGGCTCCCTTCTGCCACCACCTTAAACTCAGACTTTGTCAACACGAACAGAAGCGACGCCCTGCCCCCAGCGGCCCCCTCTCAGGGCTGCGATCTGAGCAGGGTCCTGCCCAGTCCCGCTTGTGCTTTAAATGAGCAGGAGTGCGCTGCGGCTGTGGTGCGGGAACCAATTTATTATCTTGGAGAAGGTGGGCAGAGACAGGTTAAGGTCTGGAGGTGCCAGGCTTCCTGGCTCAGCGTCCGGGAGGGGCGAGGGGCCGTAGCCAGCGTCTCTGAGGGCAGCGAATTCCGTGCAGAGCCGGGTGCCCGGCCAGCGTCTGGGGTGCTGCCCAGTCCTTCGGAGGCCAGAACCGAGCACACAGAATGGAGTACGGTTGCTAATATATTAAACAATTAGTTCACACACATTAAAATCATAGATATTGTACAAAACAGCTCTGCAGTAATAAAAATTATTTCCGCAAGCAAGCCATAACACAAAATGACGCATAATACAAAAGGCCTCTTCATTAGCACGAGAGCTGGGGACCTCCCGCCTGTGTGCGACCGACCGCATGGCTTCGCAGCACCGAGTGTCCCCGCCGAGCACAGGAGTTCTGTAGCCGAAGTGGTCGTCCGTTCCTGATGCCCAGCCACTGCCTCTGCGGGGCTCCGGAACCCGGGCTGGGAGGGCCCAGCACGGGCAGCCGCTGTCCGAGGCCCCAGTGCCCGGGCATGCTCCCCGAAGCTCCTGGAAACAAATGGTCAGCACTGGCCACCACACTGGCCTTGGTCCACGGAGAGCGGAGCTGGGACACTGCAACGGGCGTGGTCTGCGTCTCCAGGGAAGCTGTGGGATGCGGTCGCTATGACAACGTTGCTGCGAGGATAATCCCAAGGGTCACAAGCAAGATAACTACACAAATCATAATGAACATCATTTTCTGCAAAACAAAGGAGAGACATGAATTCGTTGTGCATCAGAGGAAAGTGATCAGCAGCGTCCCTGCCTAACACACCCCGATCCGAGCTCTGGGCGGGGTCACCCCACAAACTTCAGAGGCCCCGGCAGGCAGGACGCACCAGCCCAGGCGGGCACAGGGAAGGCGCTCTGCCCAGCTCCGCTCAGCCCCGCCCAGCCCTGCCCAACCCCGGCCCCAGGCAGTGCCCGGTCCCCAGCCTAGTCCTGGCGTGGCCAGCACCAATAGCCCTCGGGCACCGGCACCCGGGCCAGCGCCCTTTTTTCTCTTTCGGAAGCCAGAGCCCTCAGGACCCCAAGTCGGCTGAACCACTGTCTGCTCCATGGGGACCTGGCCGGGGGAAGCAGGTGGGAGGCACAGCCCGCGTGGCCCTGGCGAGTGCAGGCTGCAGCCCGGGCATCACAGACACAGTGACAACGCAGCCAAGTGCGGCCTGTCTGCGGGTGGAGCCACATGGTCCTCAGCACCCGAGGTGGGGGCTGCCACCACCAGGCCAGCAGAACACACAGAGGAGTGCGGCAGCTTCAGCCTCCCGGGACCTCTCCCGGCTCCCTGGCTCCACTCGGGGCCCGCAGCCCCTGCCCCACAGCCCCTCACCCATCCTGCCCTGCACAGCTCCAGGAGCATCTGCTGCAGCAGTGCTGGTCAAGGAGCAGGGGCCACTGTGTCCTCCGCCACTTGGGCCATCAGAACAGCAGGACACACAGCACCGAGGGGCAGGCACCAGGCGTCACCTGCGCCCAGCCGCCCCAGGCTGGCCGACCACTCCCGCTCCTCCGGGCGGGCTCGTGTCTCCTGCTCTGGCTGCGGGCAGCATGGTGCCCAGATGTGGGGCTGTCCAACAGGCCTAGGGTGCAGAGCCCGAGCGGTGTTGGCAGTGTCCCGCAGGGACCGCACCCAAGGTCACCCAGAGGGCCTCCTTCCCTCAGGCCCGCTGGACAAGGCAAAGCATCTCGCTGGGCCCAGCTGAGGCCCGAACACGGAGGCTGCACTGCTCTGACCGCATCCCAGCATGTTCACAAAGGAGGAGCGTGGCGCTGGTGGTGAAAACTCACAAACCACGAGGCCTCGCCCCCTCGCTGCCACCACGCACGACACGGGCTGCTCACGTCAAAGAAACCGCGCCTGGAATCTCAGCACCTGAGGAGGCTGAGGCAGCAGGGCAGCAAGCTCAAGCAGCCAGGGAAGCTCAGCATTTAGGGAGGCCCTGCTCAAAATACAGAACTAGCCCTTTCCTCCACGCGCCCAGCACGGGCTGGAGGAGACAGACAGATCCACCTCTGCCCGCTGCACGCTGCCACCAAAAGGCCACGTCCTACAGGCGGCCAGTGTGGGCAGAGAGAACCAGCAGATCCACCTTCATCTCAGGGAACTGCCACCGGAAGGCTCCTTCCTACAGGCAGCCAGCAGGAGTGGGACACACAGCCAGGGAAGCCCCGGGCATCTGCAGGCCACCACTGGAGGCCCCTGGTGCCCTCAGGCAGCCATCACCCACTAGCAGAATCAGACAAACACCTTCTGTGTGTCTGCCACCATCGTGGGAGTCCCATGTCGACACACAGGCTGAGAAGCAGCCCCATATTCATGCACCCCTGATCATCAGCAAAGCCCCAGTGTAGCTGCACAGCTCTGGAGAAGCCCGCTCCACCTCCTGCTACCTCCCGGTAAATCTGAATTAGAGGAACCCAGGTGCGTGTCCCTTCCTCTACACCGCCTCGGGGCAGCCAACACGGGAAGTGCCTGGGCCCGCACCAGCCTGTTGGGAGGGACCAGGAGAATGTCAAGAGGAGGAGCAAAGGGCAAACTGAGACCCCCAGCCCACACGGAACAAGTGCAGGAGGCCCAGCCATGGAAGGAAACGGAAGACACTCCCCTGAAACCTCTGAGGGGACGGCAGCTGAGGTAGGGAAACACTCCATGAGACGGTAAAGCAGTCGGGTCAGGAATGCTGACTCGGGTAAAGGGACTGCTCAGCAGGTCTAAGAGGACACGGACCATCAGGAGGAGCACAGGAGCATGAGGGAAGCCGTGAACGAAGGTAGAAAGATGAGACAGCTTCAAAGGGAGACGCAGGAGAGTCAAAGTTCAATCCAAAGCTGGCCAAACCGCTCGAAAGAGACTGAAGACGACTGCCAAACCTAAGACAGGACTGCACCAGTGAGCATGAAAGGAAAACTCTTAAAACAGCACGGCATCACGAAATGACAACTCAGTGGCTGCAAGACGAGGCAAAGAATCAAAGCTCAAGAGTGACAGGTGTAGGTGAGGTCGCAGGGTCAGCGCTAATGACATTAAAGGGGCGTTCACAGAAGTAACGGCAGAAAACTTGCCAAACACGGGAAGTGGGTGCGGCACGCAGACACAGAGGCCTAAGGACTCCAACCAGCCGTAGCCAAAGTCAGTGCACACCCGGACGTATAACAATCCAGACCCAGAAATGCAGCACAAGGACAGGATAGTAAAAGCTACAGGTCACCTGTAAGGGAAACCAACCAACAGACTTGTCCACACAAACCATCGAGTCAAGAAGAGTTTGGAGTGAAGTATTTCAAACCCTGAAAGAATACACCTTCCAACCCAGACTGAGCTACCCAGAAAAACTATCTTTCAAAACTGGTGGAAAGGGCTGGGGATTTAAGCGCCTGCCTTGCAAGCAGGCAGTCGTGAGTTTGATCCCCAGTACCGATAAAAAAAAAAACTGGTGGAAACATAAGATGCATCATGATAAAGAACAACTGAAGGGATTCATCACCACCAGACCAACCCTAGAGAGCTGAAGGCTGTTCTAGAGAGAGAAAGCCGAGCATGGTTCCAGGAACAGCAGCAGAGGAGGACCTCCAGACAGGACGAGCGACTGAAGGAAGGGGAAAGTGGAGGGTCGGCAACGGGAGGACAGCAGGGCAGGGACAAGCCGCGTGTGCTGGTTGTGGCCACGAACGTAGATGGCCTCAGGTCAGCCAGAGAAAGAAACACAGGGAGAAGGGACCAGGAATCAAGATCCTCCAACTTCTGCATACCAGAAACACATCTAACTGGAAAGGAGACTCACAGACTGCAACCAAAGGAGAGGAAACGATTGTTCCATGTGACAGGAGGCAAAAAGAGCAGCTTGCCCATCCGCAGCAGCACCCAGGGCTTCTGTAGGCAAATGGACGCCCCTGGAGAGCACGATCACGGCCAGGACGGAGCTTACATGCGTGAACCCAAAAGCGAAACAGTTCATGTAAGACAAAGGGCAGGAAATGCTCTCGTCTGAGATCCTGCCTTGTTCACGCAGTTGTTGTTCTGTCTTGTCCTGTTAGATTCTGTGCTGTCAGACGGTAGGGGCAGCTACTTTGAATACAATGGGATGTATTACGGTAATCATGGTTTCCTATTGCTCTGAAGTCTTATAATGCTTTCATTCATGGGCTGGGTTGGTTTTATTCTGTTTGATTTTATCATGCGTGATGGTATGAACCGCTACTCTGAAGAAAACAAGACATCATGGCAGCCAGTGCTGATTTACTATCATCTTGCTTTGAAGTCCAACCATGCTTCAGTTCTTCTGTTTTGATTGGTTCTGTCCTATTGTGGTTGATTTGATTTTATTATGTGTGATAGTATGAACAAATTTTTTGAGGAAAGTGAGATGAAAGAAACATTACGCAGCCACTGTTGATGTCTGCCTGTCTTGTGAAGTGCTGTATTGCTTGCATTGTTCTGTTCTGATTTGCTGTTCTAATTTGCTTGCATTATTCTGTTCTAATTTGCTTGCATTGTTCTGTTCTAATTTGCTTTGTTCTGTTCTCTTTCATTTTATTCTCTTTAAAACAACAAAAAAATTTTTTTAAACTAAGAAGGGGTCGGTGAGTGCAAAGGCCCTGGGTTGAGTGCCCAGCCCTGGTCAGCACTATAGCTGCAGGGAGCCCTGTGGGCGAGGGGTTTCATCAGCCCTGGGAGCAGGCCCTGCATCAGGGGCACAGGAGCCAGGGTCAGCGTGGAAGGGAGGGAGGACCGCAGTCCAGGACATGTGGAGCCCAGGCCTTGGGAGCGGGGCTCAGGCAGGCACTACAGACCACAGAGACAGCGACACCCTGAATAAACCGAAGACTGACGTCAGAGCTGGAGGGAGCGGCCTGCCGACCACATGCAGCTTCCGCTTCAACAGGGCAGAATTTTAAAGGAAACAAGGCCAGGGATTCAGGTCAGCAGCACAAGCACCTGCCTAGCAAGCGCAAGGTCAGGAGTTCGGTCCCTGGTACCAGAGAAGTCCAGAAGCTCCTTCTGAAAGGTGGGAGAGGTCCGGGGAGGGTTCCGCCTTCAGCACCAGCTCCCCCCCACTCCCAGTGCCACCCAGAAGTGGTGCCCGGGTTCGTGCTGTGAATTAATTCCACACCTGCAGAGACCCGAGAGGTGACAGCGTGCGGCACAAACTGCAATGCGACGGCCACATCAGCTCGGTAAGGGACAGCGGGTCACCCCGCACAGCTCAGAACCAGGGCCTGCGTGCGGAGACGGGGTTCCCACGGCGCTGACACCCCAGGGGCCAGTGGCTCTGCAGCACCGCGGGGCCACCAGGCTGTGCTCCCCTCGGCAGACGCATCGGCAGAGGACAGGACACAGCGCTCGCTCAGCACCAGCTTTTAGGGTTTTTAAGAAGATTGAAGCCAGGAAAACACGACTGTCAGCCAGTGGCACAGTCCATCAGTTGGTTAGTTGCTTACTGCCACCCCGCAGACAGGTGGCATCCAGTGCCACCCACACCCTCACCAGCCAACCCACGGCCGACAGTCAGCCTGGCACAGCCACCAGCACCCAACACGGCCCCAATTATCAGAGCAAGGCGAGTTGATGACACCCACTGCAGACGCCCTCGGTGGCAGCGTTTGGTCTGCAAACCTGGGACAGGCTGCTCCCCT
This sequence comes from Cavia porcellus, assembly GCF_034190915.1. Lineage (NCBI taxonomy): Eukaryota > Metazoa > Chordata > Mammalia > Rodentia > Caviidae > Cavia > Cavia porcellus. The sequence continues at coordinate 1,270,475 of NW_026947499.1, read as the reverse complement.
CCTCTCGGGGCCCGTCTGCAGAGCGCCCACCTCCGCCTCCAGTAATGTAACCTTCGTTTGCTCTTTAAACTGCTTACACCCGGCTTTCTCTAGTGTGCATCTGTCTGCCTCACTAACTGGGGCCTCCGGGCACCCCGTTTCCCGCAGGTGACTCAGCCTGTGCCCCTGCACGGGTGAACTGGCCTCCACTGCATGGAAATGCGTTTCTGTCTGGGGTGGACAGAGGCCACTGTGCCTTAGCCACTGTGACCTGTGCTGCGACGGGCTAGGGTGCATGTGGTCACTGCACTGGGCTGCCCCAGACTGTCCCAGGAGAGGCCTAGAGGGAGCAGCCGACCCGGGGCCCGAGCTCCGTGCTCCCAGGCCTCTCACACTGAGCTCCGCACGGCCGCCCTGGGTCCCCGCCACCAGCCCGGCAGGCGGCTGTCCCACCGCAGACTGGCTGCGCTCTCCTTCTGGACTCAGGTGCTGCCTCAGTCGCTCTCTCACCGCTGAAGAAAATGCCCGGCGCCCAGAGCTGGAGGCGGAGAGGTTTCCTGGCTCGCAGTGTGTTGCAGCCCGCAGTCGGCTGGCCCTTGGCAGGGGGGCGTGGCAGAGGGGCATCGTGGAGGAGGACAGTCCACGGCAGGCCAGGCGGCCAGCAGCCAGCACAGCAGCCCCCTTCTGCCCCTCACAGCTTTCCTTACCGCACGCCCTCAGCGGGGCAGCACTCACAGCAGGCTGAGGTGCACCAGCAGCACCCGCACGAGCCCGCCCGCCGGGCACCAGGGCCTCTCACGCTGGGCCCGGCCACTCCGCAGAGCCCCACCTCCGGCCGTCGGGAGACAGGCCCAACACAGGTCAAACAGCAGCACTGTTCCAACCTCCATCTCCCTCGCGGCCCTGCATGCCAAGCACGGCTTCAGGTCTGTATTGGCTGTTTGTAACCAGGGCTGGAGGGATCCGCTCTTTTCGGCTGCTCACTTACTGACAGGGTCTTTCAGTTTTGGAGTTGTTGTCTAGGACAGGGTTTCACTACCGAGTTCAGCCTGGCCTTGAACCCACAGCAGTCCTCCTGCCTCAGCCTCCCGAGTGCCGGAGACACAGCTGTGCGCCACGCGCTCAGCAGGAGCTCTAAGTTCTGTGAATTTGTGAATTTTCTAGATTTCCGTCTTAGCTGGGGAGTAGCTGGCAAACTTTTTCCCCTCTCCAGGTTGTCTCCTGATGGTTTCCTTTGTCGTACAGGAGCTTTTATCACTTTTCACTCATGTAAATTATTTAAATACAGAAGGACAAAAAAGCTGCGTATTTTTCATTAACTTTATAACAGAAAACATAAATCAGTCCCATCAGACTTACTCACCACAGAATGGACTGCTTGCGCAGAGCCCTGGAGCGTGGCCCTGGGGCAGGGCCGGGTGCCCTGCTGGAGGGATGTGTGACCGCCATGCCCTCCCACTGCCCGCCCCTTTGGGCTATTTCTCAGCGCTGGGGTCCCGTCCCGAGCGGCTTTGCTCGCCCGTGTCTTACCGTCTCCCATCAGATCCTCTCTGGGTTAGTATCCAGGTCTTTGATCCACTCTGATTTTAGTCCAGTGCACGGTGAGATACGCATCTAGGGTCAGCCTTCGGCCGTCTACACAGGCAGGGGCTGTCCTTCTCCCCGTGTGCTCTGAGCCCCTCCGTAGAAATCAAGAGGCTGAGTGTGCCTGGGCCGTTTCTGCATCCTGGATTCTATGCTGCTGATCCGCATCTGTTTCTGAGCCAGGACCGCGCTGTTCCTATTACAGCAGCCGCGGGATACAATTTGAAATCCGAGGCTGTGACGCCTCCTGCTTTGCTCTTGTTGCCCACAAATGCTTTTGCCATGCAGGGTCTCTTCTGAGTCCACATGGATTTGAGCATTTATTTTTCCAATTCTGTGAAGACGCCCCTGTCGGTTTAACTACAAACTGGTTTGGCAGCACGGCCACTGGGACAGTATTGGCTCTGCCTGTCCAGGCCGGGGCAGCTCTCCATCTTCTCTCTGTTTGATCTCCTTCCTCAGAGCACCGCAGTGACTGCAGGGAACTTCATTCTCTGGATGAACGTCTAGGTATTTGATTTCCTGGAGGATACCGTGAATGCCATTGTTGAGTTTTTTCTCTGTGTTCACTGTTGCTGTACAGACATGCTTTTCATTTTGTGTGTGATTTTCTATCCTGCCCCATCCCACAGCTGGTGGGATTCTGGGGCTCCTGTCAGGGGCTTTGGGGACCGCTGTGTGCAGGGTCACTGTGAATTCTCCCCTGCCCTGTGCACCCTTTTCCTCGCCCTCCCCCGGAGTACTGTGCGGGGAGCGGTGCCGGTGGGGAGCTGCACCCGGCCTCCTTCCTGATTTCGGGAGAGCCTCAGTGTTCCACAGCTGTGCGGTGCTGGCAGCAGCCTGGCCGCGAGGGGCTCTGATCAGGCCGAGGGACCAGGGATGGGCGTTCCCGAGGTCGCTGAGACGCTCCGGCTCGGGGCAGGGCTGTGCAGGCTCCTCCACACACTGCCCTCAGCCGGGTCTCCCGAGGCACGGCTTAGACGCACACGGCGAGCACACTCAGCGCAGAGGCCGTGGCCCTGCGCGTGGGGGCTGCTGCTTCTTCCTCCTCCACGTGCCTCCGCATTTGCACAAGTTTCATTTCCCCGTTTCCCTGCTTCCTCTCTCTCTTTTTCACTTTCCGCTCTGCCCTCCCTGGCTCCCTCCCCATTTGAACATTTCTTCCTGTTTCACAGTATCTATTATACATTTTGGTCCTGATTTACACTTTTGGTTTCTTACACTCAGAAACAATGCAGCATCTTCCACACGCGTCCACGGCCTCGAGGGGAATCCGCTTACCTAGAAATGTCCCCAGCTTATCACTCTTTACGGCAGAGTAGTACTCCACTGTATAAAAGTCACATCTTCTAGCTTAAATAGTTTTTTGAGAAATCACCACACTGATTTTATTTCCAAAGTGGAAACCAGTCCACACTCTCACCAAGAGTAAAAAAGGGTTCCTTTTCCCCCCGTAGCCTCGCCAGCATTTGTTATCGGTTGATTTCTTTATAAAAGCCATTCTTCTAAGTGAGATGAAACCTCACTTAGAGTGAGTGGTTTTAATTTACATCTCTTGAGTGACCAGTGATGCTGAACATTTTTTATTTTTATCTTTTTTATTTTTTGGTACTGGGGATCGAATTCATGACCTCACACTTGCTAGCTGGCGCTCAGGCCACTGAGCTAAATCCCTGGCCCTGCTGAACATTTTTCCATACATTTATTTGTGGTTTCTATTTCTTCATCTGTGAAGTGTGTTCATCTTGAGTCCATTTCTGGATCGGGTCTTTGAATTTAGGGGATGAGGTTTTTTATTTTTGACTCAGTCTGTTCTAGATATTAGTCCTTTGTTTGAGGAATGCTGGCAAAGTTTTTCCCATTGTGTGGGTTGTCTCTTCGCTCTGCTGGTGGTTTCTTGCTGAGCAAAAGCATCTCCCTGAGAGGAGGTGGCGGGTGCGATTCTTTGGGACAGCTCCCGTGCGGCCAGGGCTTTGTTCTGAGGTCTCCGCCGGCTCCAGGGTCCTCTGCGGCTCCCCCCACCCCACTCCGCCCTGTCCCTGCCTCACTGTTTAGATCTCTGCCCGTTTCAGTTCTAGCTCGGCGCATGGTGGAAGACGGGCGTCTGCAGTTGTGTTTCGTTTTGTTCTCTGGCTGCTTCTCTTACCCCCGTGTGGACTCAGCCATCGGGGTTTTCTCCTCCTGGTCAGTGCCCACTGGACCAGCTCGGGGGGAGAGAAGCTTTGGGAGCTTGCCTTCTTCGCACACACTTCCGTTGGTTGTTAGTGTGTGTGTGTGCGCACACACACACCGACAGTGGAGCTCAGTCATGGCAGAGAGACTGCCACCGGCGTGGATGGCTCTGCAGGTGGCGTCTGATACCCTGGACACCGATCTCAGCTCTGGCAGCCACGTCCACCTCTTCAACTGTGTTGCCAGGAGAAACCCAAACCCGCATCAGGTCCCCGACTCCCCGAGCACCGTCCAGTGCACCGCTCTGCCAGAGACCCTCACCCCACTCCCAGAGCGCACAGGTCGGGCCACGCCACTCCTCACAGGAGCCTGGGAAGCCTCGGGAGACCAAAGAAGAGGAGGAGGGAGGGTGAGTCTGTCAGCGGGGTGAGAAGAGAAACGGCAATGGCCGGAAATCACACCAGATCCCCCCACACACACTCCGGAGGGGGCTTCACGGCCAGAGCAGGGCCGGCGTGCAGCGCTGGGGAGGGACACACCGCTGGGACCCCGGGAAGGCCGGCCGGCCCCCTGGATACACACACACAGGGTGGCGAGAGCCGCCTGGCTGCATGGACTGCAGGCTAGTTCTCCTCTGGAGCCCAAAGATGCTTCCTGTGTGCACACGTGCTAGACGGAGCCGGCAGGAGGAGCGGGAGGATGAGGAGGAGGATGACAGGAGATGACACCGGGAAGGAACAGGAAATCGCCAAAACCTGCTGGGTGCGAAGCCCCGGGCTCTGTCACGGTCCTGTCTTTGCTGGAGTCTGAGCTCAGCCCTGAGTCCTCTCACATGGTGCAGCCGGGACCTGCCCTCGCGCCTGGACGGAGACGGGGCCTGGCCCCAGTGCCCCTCACTGGGCCCCCAGTTTGCCTCCTCTCGCCTCCCAGGCTGCAGCGGCCTCTGAGTCCCGGAGGCTCTGGGCCTGGCCATCCTGTTGATGATTGGAGGGTGGGTGCTGGGCCCTGTGGGCTCCCCACTCCCTGCCTGGATCCCGGCTCCCTTCCCCACAGCAAACCCTGCAGTGGCCTCCTCCTTCCTCCTGAGGTTGGCACTGTGGCAGCCCCAGGCCGGGCATAGCCATCCACCTGCCTCATTCCCGCTGGCTTCCCAGGCCCTGCAGGCAGCTCCCCGCAGTGGACAGCAGCAGGCTGGCATCCTGCGATGTGCACACTCCAGCACGAGAAGAGCCAGGTGGTGGCTGCAGCAGGGCCAGCCCAGCCTCCTCCCCGAGGGCCCTCTCACACTCGCCAGCCTCCAGTGTCACCGATGCCCTGGCCGCAAACATGTACCCGCTGTGTCCTTCCCGGAGGAGACGGCAGAAGGTCAGGAGCCATTTCTGGTGACACCGGGCTCCCCTCTCCCTGGCCTGCCAGCCTGCCCGGAGGTGTCCTGAGGGGACCTGGGTGTGTCCGTCCATCCTCTTCTGTCCCTCGCTGCTCCACCTTGCGGTCAGGTTGGCCTCCCGCCCTCTGCTTCTCCTCACTTCTCGCTGGCAGTGGCGCCTTCCCAGCTCCCCACCAGGGGAAAGCCGTCCACGGCCCTGCCCGGCCTCTGCGGCCAGCAGCTCCCCTGGCCCTGGAGCAGGGTGGAGAGCGCAGGGCTGCATCAGAGCAGCAGGGAGAGTTCGGCACCCATGGAGCCCGGTCCTGTGGTCAGCCATCCCTCTGCGAATGCTCTCCCCTCTTTAGTTCGAGGTACCGGGCCTGAACCCAGGGCCTGCACACTGAGCTCCATCCACAGTCCTTTTCCACTTTTGACTTTGAGACCAGCTCTCGCTAAGTGGCTCAGGGGTCCAGGCTGGGCTCAAAGTGCGATCCTCCTGCCTCAGCCTCCATGTGGTGGGGTCACAGGCGTGCACCCCCGCATCTGACATGGAGTCAGTCTCCCAGAGAACCCGGAAGGACCCACACCCTCCTACCAGGCGGGAAGGTGGCTGTGCAGCTCCGGGGTCTCCTCAGCAGTGCACACACATGCATGGTGTGGCTCAGGCAGAAATGTACCGCACCCCCAGCTCCAGGCCGGGAGCGCCAAGGCCCAACCTGAGAGCCAAGTCGGCTGAGCTCTGGGGCTCGGCCAGGTCACAAGGCTGGACCTGACCCCGTCTGGTGGAAGGTGGCAGCAGGCATGAGGAAGCAGGAGGGGGTGGCAGGGGCATGCAGCTGGAGAGGAGCCCTCCCCACGAGGCGGGGAGCAGCACACGGCCAGCACTGTGTACAAATGCTCGCACACAGCACACTGAACCCACGCTCTCGGGGGACGTCCTGAGGCCACCGTCCCAGTAAGGAAGGCCCAGAAACAATGCAGTACGCCAAGCCAGGCATCCCGCAAAGGGAAACAGCCCCAGTGGGAGGCTGGAAACCTTTTCAGCACTTAAAACAGCTTGCTTCAGCTTGCCTAGCGAGCTCTCAGCTCCTTAGCAATGAGAACAGCTTGGGTTTGCAGACAGCACTTTATTGAAGGACTCCGACTTCAGGCTACACTTCCCGCAGGTGATCCCGGGGTCTAACGTTGGAAAGCACGGGAGACGGCGCCACTCACCCTCCGGGCCTTGCTCTGGTAGCGGATGGCCTTCTTGGTCTCCTCCTTGGCGTGCTCCACGTAGTCCGTGGCGCTCATGACGTTCTTCTCGATGTTGTTGATCATTTCACCCTAAAAACAAGAGGAAGCAGCCTGAGATGCTATCGGTGCAGGACACGGTCCCCCCACAGGTGACAGAGCCTTGGAGCGGACAGGACGTGCGCGTCACGGACACGGAGCAGCGGGTGGGCGGTGAGGCCGTCGTCTGTGCGCCAATGCATGTGATGGAGGCTGAAGTAGCACTGGCACAGGGACACGGGACGGCAGGCTCAGGGACATGCCACCGCAAGCCCCCAGGACCCACCAATGTTTCACGACCACGCAAAACATTGCACACAAAGGACGGAGGACGACAGCTCTCGCGATGGGCAAACCACTGCTGCTTCTTAAAGTATCGGCAAACCAAGTACGGCTACTGCCCGCTGCCCCCAGAGCAGCAGTGGACGGAGGCAGGGCGGGGCTGCCTCGGTGCCCAGGAGGAGGAGTGCGTGGCACAAACGTTACCTGGGCTCTGTCCACCGGGAGACAAAGTCTGGCCGCAAAGAGGAAGCAGTAAAGAAGGAGGACAGGTGACTGACAGGCTGAAGGTCACTCCCTACCGGGCACTGCCGTGGATTCGGAGAGCAGCAACGCAGGGACTTCTCAAAGGAAATGGGAGCTGGGCCCCAGCGTGGCGCCCTGGGCGCGGAACGGGGAACCAGAAGCTCTGGGGTTGTTTAAGTCTCTACAGGATGGACTTACTCCAAAGCTAGCTCCCCTCGGCTGCTGCCCGGAAGGAAGCTGCTACCATCCCAGCCCCCACTGTCCTCACAGCACCGACAGCTTCGCGTGCCTGGCCCCGTCCCCAAGGCTGTGAGTCCCCGCTGGCTGGCACAAGCTCCACCCACAGGTGATGGAGGCGCTCCTGGTCAGCAGCGTTCTCCATGGTGATGATCCCTGGCCAGCATCCCCAGGGCACGTGGACAGCTGGTGCCACCTGTGGGAGCCTGCTGGGCTCCACATGTCAAGGGCCAAGGGGCAAGCGGCCACCAGCCTGGGGTGTCTAGACAGACATCAGCTGCATCCTGGCAGCCTGAGTTCTCAGCCCCTCTCCAGGGACAGCTGCCACACGGCCCCGGCAGGAGACGCACGCTGCCCAGAACATCACGTCCCGTGGGCCACAGCGGACATCCATCCACTAGGAACACCACGCCCCATGGCTAGGTTCCCACTGAAAGTTTCTGCACTCAAAGCCACACGGGTGGATCCGCCGTACGCAGGTCCTCTCCCTCCAGCCACTCAAGAACCGCAACACACCCCACTGAGGACTCCTGGAGGACCGAGAGCCTGTGTGGGCGGCCATCTGGGGGCCGATGGCTGTGACCACAGCTCAGGCTTGGGCCAGTCCCCTCCTCAGAAAGCCCCGCCTGTCCCCGGGTTTGTGGGGTCACCCGCGTCCCACGGTTCTCTCCGTGGCCAGGCCTGGGCAGGCAGCCCTCACCTGCGTCTCCACGAACATGGCCATGTCCATGAACATCTCGTGCAGCTCGCGGATGCTGGTCTCCAGCTTCAGGATGTCCTTGTGGCGGGACTCGATCTCGTTGAGCGCTTGCCTGGTGATGTGCGAATCTGAGATGATCTTGGAGAGACACAAGGAGAGGGCGCGGTAAGGGCGCTCGGGCGGCACGGGTCCCACCGCGGGAGGGGCCGCGGCCTCTACTCACATCCGAGGTGAAGATGGACGGCTTCCCGCTCTCCAGCATCTCCTCCAGCTCCTCGTCCGTGGTGGTCTTTCCGGCTGGGGACAGAAAGGCACTCAGCGCCCTGCACCCACCTGACCGGGCCACCAAACTCCCAACAGGTCCCTCCCCAGGCTGCAGTTCCCACAAGCTCAGGTGGGCGTCCGGCTGAGGGTGGAAGTGACCACACCTATGCTAAGGGACGCGTCCCTACAGTCCAGGGCAGCCAGACAGAGGGACTGGCAGACAGATCACAGCAGGTTCTCCAGCACCACAAAGGTACTGCAAGTGCTGCGAGTCCCTCATTTAGAATTTCTAAGGCCAAGTACAAAGGCACAGGCCTGTAATGCTAGCACGTGGGAGGTGGAGGCAGGTGGAGCAACTTGAGCTCAAGGTCACCCTGAACTCCGTAGTGAGACCTTGTCTCAAAAATACAACAGAAACAAAATTTTTGAGGGTTTTACGGAAATACTAGATTTGGTAGGTGGCCAGACAAGGGAGCTAGGAAAAGTGTGGCTTGTAAAAGCTGATGGAACAGGCCAGCAGCAGCCATGTGGGCCCCGCAGGAGAAACAGGGAGCCAGCTCCCCTTCCCACGAGCCCGCGGTGCACGGACCAGGAGCCAAAGACCCACACGCACGACCCACCTCCCCAACCCCCGTAAGCAACAGCAGATTTGGAGGGACCCGGACGGGCTGGGCGGATGGCGACTGACGCTAGAAACAGTTTAGTGCCAGTATTGTTTCACTGGCTCTGCCGGCCCAAGGCCGACAATCTGGGCATCTATTTAGAGGACAGTAGTATGCGGTACAGCAACCGTGGGGCGCCCCTTCAGGTGTGCTCCACGGCGGGAACCCGAGCAAGCCGGGAGACCCTCCGCCATCCCGCCGGGACTCACTGATTTCCAGCTGGCGCTGGATTCGGCCTTTGCTCCGCTCCCGAAACAGAGTCTGAGCTTCATTGTACTCTGTCATGACCTCCACGAACTTCCGAGACAGCACGGAATGCTGCGGGCAGGAAAGGGTGGCGTTAGAGCACCACGCGGCCTCATAACACAGCAGTGCCCAGCGCCCAGGACACCAGGCCAGCACGCTCCTCCTGCAGGGGGAGATCGGGCAGAGCCCAGCCGGGGACAGAGCAGCACCGAGAACATCGTGCGCACTACCTCTGTCCTGGCCTGGCACCAAAGGGGTCTCGGGCAGAATCAGCAAGAGCTCAGAGAGCGGAGTGCGCCCCAGTGAGGGGCTGGGGGGCTTGGGGCGGGGTCTGTGCCTGGTCCCGGGCGACCTCAAGCCGGGGGGGTCTCAGGCTCCCTCACCCATTCTAGGGCTGGCGAACACAGGCCGATCTCAGGGCCTGACTAGGAGCTGGCTGCCGTAAACCTGCCGCGCCCGACCCCACACACACCAGCGGGGAGACGCCCGGGAGAGGCGCAGCTGGGTGGAGGGAAGAAGAAGGGCCGCTCTCGGCTGTCCAAGGGATCCCCACCCGGGCCTGCGCGTCGGACACACTGGGGCACAGCCTCCCAGCACTGAACTTCACAGCGACCTGCGGGCCACAGCATCACATCCATGCCCTGGCCACGGGCAGCTGCGACGCAGGCACTGAACACCGGGCCAGGGCCCCCGCGTACTGCTCTGCCACCCCACATTCCACGCCCCGTGGCACAGACAGGACCCAGGGACTCCGCTCCCGAGAGACAGATTCAGACCCTGGGCTGGGAACACATGCGTGTGTACAGCCCACGTGTGCACAGCCCGACATGGCAGCACCTGGGGCGGGGGAAGCAGAGCCCGGCCCTCCCGAGTCGCTTCCGTCAAACGGAGGCCCGAAGGCAGACCTGGGTTCTGCGGATGCGCAGGTCCACTGAGGTCCGGCTCCCGCTCTCATCCTGATCAAAGGTCTGCTCGATGGCTGGAAGGAAACGGGTCGGGGCTTTCAGGGTGACGCCCGGGGTCCTCGGTCAAACCTCAGGCTGCCCTCCTGGCGTCTTCCAAGCACATCTCCCCACGACAGGAAACACTGGCCGGGAGCCCTTCCCTGCCCACACACACACTCCCGTGAACTTCAGAGCCAGGGACCGCAAGGAGGCGAAGGGGCCAGGGGCGTCACGTGGGGACAGGGCGGAGGGGAGCCAGAAGCCGTGACAGGTCCCAAGTTAGGTCTGGCCTGAGACGCCTGCCAGGGATGTCACACTGCTCCAAAGCAACCTCTCACCAGGCCCAGGGCCGCTAGCAGTCCCAGCGGTCAAAAGCAGAGACAGGAAGAGCTCTCAGGCTCAAAGCCACCTGGGCAACAGGGTGACACCCACCTCAAAAACAAACAGGCCGGGCGTGGTGGCACACTGCCGTCATCCCAGCCTTAGGGAGGCTGAGGCAGGAGGACTGCTGCAGCTTCAAGACCAGCCTGGGCTACAAAGTGAGCCCAAGTGACCCGGTCTCAACAAGATCAATAAATAAAGCAGTCACCAAAATTAAAAAGCAACCAGACACAGTGCACATGCCTGCAATCCCAGAACCAGGAGGCTGAGCCAGGAGCAACACCACAAGTCTGAGACAGCTGGGCTACCTACTGAGTTGAAGGCTACACATTTAGATCCTATTTTAAAAGAAAGAAAGAGAGAGAGAGATAAAGAGAGAAAGAGAAAAAGAAAACGAAGTATACATCAAGTTAACTTACACCAAAATAACATAAACAAGAACTATTTAAAGTGATGTAAAAGCCTAGGAATTTACCAAGCAATGCCTCCTCTTACTGGATGGGTAGTGCTCCTTCCAAATGCACACAAACAGTTTGTTATGATACAGTCATAGCTTTTGGAAACGTAAGAGGGTAAAAAAGCCGAAAAGAGCAAAGAAGTTACCCACATTCCCACCACGGATGCTCAAGCCTTAGACTTACATTTTAGCTTCGTCCGAATTTTGTTAGCAGTTTTCTTGATTTCTTTGTTCAGGTCTTCGAGTTCTTCTTTGATTTCTTTAAAAATTTAAAATAAGACATCTGAGCTACAACACTCAAGCAAGGCTGATTGGTTAAGGGACACAGCGGTCTCCGTGGACACCTGAGTCCCCTCTTACCTCCACCCTCCCCGTGGAAGGCCTTGGTGGCGCTGCTAGGTGGATGCCACGTGGCCACGGCCCTGCAGTGGCCTCTGTGCACACACTCGAGTGAGCAGTGCGGGTAGGTAAGACAAGGCTAAACGCCCCCGACCCCACCCAGCCACACCCGAAGCAGGGCTGCCAGGCCCCCTGACACCTGTGCCACTCTCGAGCTCTGGAACCACACGGGCCTGGGCTCCTGTGAGTCACAGCAGTGACTGAGGAGCAGTCTTGTGGTCCCACAGCACCATCCAGACCTGCCGTGTGCGGACCGCGTCCCCCACGGGGCGTGCAGACCACGCCCGGGGCCCTCTAAGTCTGACTGGGCAGAGACGCACAGAGCTCGACAGCCTCGGGGGAGGTGGAGCACAGCCCGGTGGCCCAGGCGACCACGGACGGTGGGGACCTGCAGCTGCGCTCACATGGAGGCTCTGCTGCATTTCCTGCAGTACAAGTCGGCTCTGCCATTTATAAGCAAAAACAGGCAGCTGATCGATCGGAGCTGTTGCAGCGGAGGGGGCTGGGGAGGAGTGATGGGGCGAGCAGCCCCCCAGGGGTCTCCTGGACCCATGGCAGGGCCAGGGGAGCCCCCACATCCAGACGCTATGATCCAGGATAGCACCGGCCGGGAAGGGAGGAAGCCCTCACCCATCCACCCGCTCGCAGGAAGAAGCAGCATCTGCAGTGTCTGCGAGGTAAGGGACCACCTGTGCCGCCCACAGGAACCGCGTGCAGAGCCCGCTGACCGCTGGAGAGCCACCCTGTGCTCTCCTGCGCCATGGCCCAAACAGGAAACCTGTTTCTTTGGGCACACAGGGTGGGCAGCCAGACCCCACATCCTACTCCACGGCTCACAAAAGACACAAGCAACAGCTGCACCTCAGGGCCACAAGGCCTCGGTGAGACGCTAACCACTCTCAGTTCCCCAGACCACAGGCCTGTGCTCTGGCCGCGAACTCCTCAGCAGAAGCCACCGGACCTCCCTCTCCACAAGCCTCGCTGGGACCTGAGCGCCTGCGCCGGCCAGAGGACCGCTGCGCTCCTAGACCTATGCTCCCGGGTTAAAAGGCGTCCTCGTGCAGGGTTTCCAGAGCTGCAGGACGCGGGGCTCCCCGGGGAGCACCGAGGAAGCCTACGCAGGGCAGGGCCAGGCGGGCTGGCCACAGAGGCCAGCTAGGAGTGGCCAGGCCCTCAGGCTGCGAAAGACTGTGCCAGAGCAGGGGCTGGACCGGGGCGGACACCCCCTTCCACAGCAGGCCCCCAACGGGCCGGCAGCCCGGTGCGCGCCTCCCCACTTCAGTGCCACCCGCTGACTCCTTCAGACACAGAGCCCAAGCCTTGGCTCACGCTTTCCTCCAGGGCTGAGAATGAGTGCCCTTCTCCACGTCTCCCCAGCGCCCAGGCTGCAATCGGGGACTAAGCTCAGCACGGTCAGGACAAACAGCCGGAGCCGCTGGGCACGCCTGTCACCCAGCACTCAGGAGGCTGAGGCAGGACAGTCGCTGCAAGTTCTGGGCCAGCCTGGACTACGCAGGGAGACCCTCCTCCAAACAAAACAAAGCAAGCAAGAAAGAACAGTACGAGGAGGGGAACCTCCCTCTTCACAGAAAGCAATCAGCAGGCGCCACTCGGCAGGGTGACGGGAGGAGAGCCCTATTTCTATACCCGCCCAGCAAAGGGACAAGAGGTGAGAAGTGACGCAGGGCCGCTTCCTTAGCGTGAACCCCACCTGCCGGGAGCACAGGTCACGAGGGAGGGTGGGGGGCTGGCGGGGCTCAGCCCCGAGGAACAGCGCCTGCGCAGGGGGACCCGGCCTCTCAAGGCAGAGTGGGGTGACTCCCACAGCCCAGTGCAGCCCGGCAGCACCCCCAGCTCGCGCGGCTCCTCACCCCGGCGGAGGGCCTCACATTCCTCACCCTGGCACACGCACTCACACCCAGGGCACGCTTCGCCCACACCCTCACACCAGCCTTGCACAGCTTACATGGCACAGCCATGCACGGACACCGAGCTCTCGGGCTGCACACAGGCAGACCTCAGCTGTGTGTCCTCGGGAACCGCTCACAAGGCCCAGCTGTGCACTGGGCCACTCGGGAGCCTGCAGGCGGCACCCAGAGGCCGGCACAAGGGCTGACTCGGCATTGCTTGTGCAATGCTAGCACCGTCGGTGCAAAGTGAGGGCAGACGACAGCAGCTGGTGCAAAGTGCCAGATGGACAGACGTACAGGTAGACACATAAACAGACAGACACACACAGGCAGACAGGCAGACAAGAGTTACAGACACACAGACAAGTCAATAAACACGCAGACAGGCGTACAAGCCAACAGACATACAAACATGCAGACAGTAACACAGACAAGTCAATAAACACGCAGACAGGCATACAAGCCAACAGACATACAAACATGCAGACAGTAACACAGACACAGACAGACACACACAGACCCGCCCCGGCCCGAGGCTTACTTCCTTCGGGGTTGGGTGCGGACAGGATAATGCTGTGGTTCTTCTTCACGTCCTCCACGTACTGCGCTATCCTGGCCGTGCTGCTTCTGATCTCCTCCACCTGGGGAACAGCGGTCGTCGGAGCTCACCCTGCACCGCGCAGTCTGAGGGATGCGGCTGAGCGGCGACTTCCAAGGAGGAGCCTTCACCTCGTCCCGCAGGTCCCTGCCCACCAGAGCCCCCTGCCACGCCCCGGGCAGGCGCCAGTCAGCCCATGCCAGCAGGTCTCCCAGGAACCACGGCTCCCTCCGGCTGAGGATGGCGCCAGCAGCCGGGTCCCAGGGCCCCGGGAGGCCACAGCCGCAGCTGACAGTGGCTGCCTCCTCCCTGGTAAGAGCCCTGCCTGGTGGCACCCACAGCCTGGAGAGGCCACCTCAGCTGGGCAGCGAGTCCTAGAACCCAGTCACACCCCCTGACCCCCAGGAACGTGCTGAGGGGCGCGTCACTGCACCTCCGTCCCGCAAATGTCACAGCACGTGCCTGGACACTCAAGAGACCACTGGGGCACCGGGCACTGCGACAGCACGGGCCCCTGCGGCAGGGCACCGAGGGCTGCCGTGTCCACCCAGCATCGTTTTCAACGCGGTGGCTGCGACGGTACAGAACATCTACGACAGCCCCCGGGCGCTCTCACCTGGTGGAAGAAATCATCCATGAAATGGTCGTCGACAGCCACGGCCGTGTCTCCATCGTCGTTTCTCCTACACTGAATGGAGACCAGGAGGCGTCACCCGGAAGTCATTCTCACACAGGCGCACCCGCCGGGCTGGGAGACAGCAGCAGGGGACCGGGGATGGCCCGACGGAGCACAGGCTGGCCAGACCCAGCCGAGGACTGGGACCCCGACTGGCCCACGACAGCTGAGGGGGGCTGGAGGGAAACCCAGGGCACGGTGCCTGATTCCAGACCTGCCCTCTGCTCTTGGTCCCCTGGACCTGTGTCATCCTGTGCAGGAAATCACTGGGGCTGCGTACTCACATCTTCCAAGCAACACTAACACTGCTGACCGCGCCACCGACTCCTGGGAGCACACAGTGACACTCAGAGCTTCCCAAGTCCCCGAGGCACCCCACTCTCCCTGGGGAACAGCCTCAGCCCTGCTACACACCATCTAATGATGCCGGGATCTTACAGAGGACCGGGCGACACCACAGAGGACAAAAGCACCCCGAGGACCCCCAGCAAGAGCTGGAAAGGTGCTGCTCATCAGAAATCAGCTCAAGAAACCATCAGGGGACACAAACCCAGGCGCTGCCTTGGGCCAGAGCCGCCACCATGCTGTGAGCAGGGCCCGGGACGGATGGACCCCAGACACTGGCAGGCCGAGGCACCTGACCGGAAGTTAAAGCAACAGGGGAGAAGCTCTGTGCCCAGCGACAGGGCAGAGGGGCAGGTACTAGAGGACTCACCCGAGGCCACCAGAGCCCTGGGATGGCACTCACTGTGCGTCCTGCCACACAGTGGGCTTGGGGACCTGCCAGATCGCTCCCCAGGGCCCCTGTGAGTCAGCCCACGCTCCAGACAGTAGCCACCTCCAGGCACGGAGGGAGGTGCCAGGCCAGCAGAGGGCAGGTGCAGGAGCCCATCGGCCTCTAACCTCTGTGCGAGCCCAACACACTGCTGGAGCCCACTACCTCGAGCCCAGCGACAGCAACTACACGTGCTCAGGAAGGAGAACAAACCCTCCCCCTCCCGGGCCACCACCTCTCACCAGGACGAAAGGAACCTGGCCCAAGAATCCCAGCAGCCTCTTCCGGCCCCCAGGCTGGCAACCTCCTCAGGCACCCAGGCCACCGCCGGAGATAAGGGGTCCCGCCCCTTACGGGAGACAGGATGCTGCTGCTGCTCAGAGATAGCCAGGGAGAGGCGTGCCGCGTCCTTCCTCCCTGGGTTGCAGCGTGGGGCACCGCCAGGCCAGCCGCAGGAGAGGAGTAGCCCAGAGGACAGCTTTGGACAGCTGCGGATGGAGGCCAGGACCTCACAGCCCTGCCTTGCTCCCTGGTCCTGGACACACACATCCACCCACCCGCAGGAGCCCACTCTGAGTGACCACATGCAGATGCCGATACCAGGCTGCGTCAGGCCACGCTGGGGCAGCAGAGAGGGGCTGCTCTGCCTGCACGACCTGCTCTCCATCTCCACCTCCACCCCCGGGGAGGAAGAACGGCCCTGCAGACCCTGCCTGCTGCCCTGGCCCCTCTTGTTCCACGGGCCTCCACATCCTGGCTGGACATAGACTTCAGCTGGGCCTGGGGTCAGCTGCTTGGCTTTGGCACTCAAGGCTCAGGGCCAGCCCCAGCACATGACACTGTCACTCAGCAGCAGCAGCTGTCACGTGCGGTCATTACACGGCATGCACATGACACTGCAGTCCTGTAGGTGGCTGCTCCTGGACCCCAAGGACCATGAGACAGGGACCACACCTAGCAGCTGCTACCACCTGGCTCTCAGCTCAGGGAAGCTCCGGGCCCATAGGTGCCAGCTGTGCCCTCTCCCTGTCAGGGAATTCACAGACCCATGCAGAGCCTGGGGGCTGCCATAAGGAGCCCGGGGTCCCCATGGCCACAACCTATCAGTCCCTAGCCACACCACACAGCAGTCAGCAAGCGAAGCCACCCACAGGATGGACTCGGGGAGCCTGTGCTATCCCGGCAGCCAGGAGAGAATCTCACCCGTCAGTCCCAGGGGGCACGGGCACTGCAGGTCCCTCAGGGCAGTGGCAGCCATCAGGGACCCTGCGCCTCCTCCAGGGGCGGAACTCAGGCACACAGCACCAAGCCCCCCTGGCCAGGAAGAGCCTGTCACCCTGAGGCCTCGAGACAGGGAAGGTGACCTCTCCATGGCCTGCACACAGGTCTGCCAAGCCTCCCTCCTCCGGCTCTTCCCACCTGAGATTCTCCGGTCTCAGACAGCAGGAAACGCCAGGTGCCGTCCTGGGCCTGCCCCGGGCTGCTTCCTGTTGTCCCATCCCTCATTCCCACACGGGTGACGATCACGGGACAGCTGTGCTATGACAGGGCCTTGCCCAGTCCTCCAGTGCCACATCGAGGGCTGCGTTCAGTGCCAGGCCTTGAGGCAGCATTTCCCTAGCGGGAGTCCTGGTTCACCCCCAGAGTCAGATAAAAAAGCCTTCAAGATTCAACTTTCCATTTCATCTAAATATCAAAGATTTCTCCTCAAAAAAAATTTATGGAAACCAGGCATGGTGGCATATGCCTGTAATCCCAGCACTCGGGAGGCTGAGGCAGGAGAATCACTGCAAGTTCCAGACCAGCCTGAGCTACAGAGTAAGCTCAAGGCCAGCCTGAGCTGCGTAGGGAGACCTGTCTTAAAGAAAAAGACCAAAAGAAAAACTCTTAAAAACAGCATGACAAGCCAGGCTCGTGGCACACACCACAGCACTCGGGAGGATGAGGCAGGAGGATCACCTCGAGTTTGAGGCCAGCCTGGGACATGGACATATGCATGTGCTGTGCGCACTGAGCCAGGAGTCGCAGAGCACAGGCGGAACCCAGGTGGGGCCCTGGGGACGGCCATCCTTCCAGTGCCACATGGGGCGGGGCTTTGCATAGGCAGCAGTTGGGAGTAAACGGTCTCATCCTACCGGGTGCACTGAGTGCTTTCTCAAACACAATTACTCAGGCAGACGAAGGCCTGGGGGCCGCTGTCAGGGTGTGGCTGGCCCCTGGGACACTCCTTTCTCTCACAAAGCTATGGTCAGCTTTCTCTGCTCCCCATGCCCACCCCCTGCATCCTGTGCACGGTGTCACGCTGTGCTCCCGTCTTCTGACAGGCCCAGAGACCTAGAGTCCCCCATGCCCACTGGCCTCCACGCAAGCACCAAGCCGCAGGGGTCACAGTACCACACACACCATGCCCACGCCACCCTCCCCGGGCACCACAGACCCGGCTGGGCTCAGGGCCGCTGCACAGCACCCGGTTCCGCTGCCTCAGCCTAAACCCAGCAAGGTCGAGGGGCGGAGGCGGGGCCTACTGGGCTGCACCCCTATGGGGCGATCATGTTGGTCCCAGGACCAGACCTGGGAGGGACAGAGGAGGACAAGAGGGCCTGACAGGAGCCTGTAGATGCAGGGCAGGGATAGCTGCGCCCACAGGGTCACCGGGAGCACAGGAAGCCCACAGGCGCCGCTCCCACAGCCTCTCCACCTTCCTGCCTCCCCGGCTGCTGGGCTACGGTGCAGGCACCAAGTCCATCCCAGATCCGAGAGGCCGGGGGAGAAGTGCCCCTCAGCATCGGCCTCCTGGGCCCACGCTCCAGACAGTAGCCACCTCCAGGCACGGAGGGAGGTGCCAGGCCAGCAGAGGGCAGGTGCAGGAGCAGCTGGGCAGAGGCACGAGGCAGCAGGGCAGGCAGCGCCCTTCCACAGCCCGGGAGCCGGCAGAGGCTCCGGGGCTCAGCCCTTCTCAGAGCCTGGCTGTTCTGCTCGAGCAAATCTAATGTCAGAGCAAGAAGCGAGCATGCAAACAGGTACGTATGACTGTTAATCACAGAGAACCTGCTGGCTGCCACAGGAGGAGCTGAGAAAGAATTAAACATCAAATACCAAGGCTGTTCAAAAAAAAATTAAACATAAAACAGTTCCGCACTGAATAGCATATTTTAAACCGTAAGTACATCCACAAATAAAGTCTCGTATTTAGACATGAAATGGTAAGTGTGACGTTTCCAAACGCCCCTTTCTTTCCCGTCACACTGGGGATGGAGCCCAAGGAGGGCTGAGCTACACTCCCAGCCCTTTTCACTGTTTTATTCCGAGACAGGGTTTCACTAAGTCGCTAAGTTAGTTGTCCAGGCTGGCCTTGAACTTACGATCCTCCTGCGTCAGCCTCCCAAGTACCTGCTCAAAGGTTCCTATTGCATGAATTACAATCTTGACAACACTCTGCACCGATTGTACAAATATGAGCTGTCAAAAAATAGAAACCGGCTGGGGATTTAGCTCAGTGGTAGAACACTTGTCAGGCAAGCAGGAAGCCTTGGGTTCAGTCTCGGCACCAAAAGGAAAAAAAAAAAAACTTTTTTTAAGCTACAAAAAATAGAACCATCTGAGTAGTGTTTCCTGCTCTCAAAAAGACTGCTTGTGATTCACCACCTGATCCCGAGGAGGAAAAGCAACATTTCACTTGTCATAGGTCTCTGAATGAATGCCACTCAGCTAGAGTATTTGTTTATTCTCAGACAAACCATTCCCATGGCTGAAATCTGCTCGACTTTAACAGACATAACCATCTGCAGTGATGAACTTGTTTTGGAAAGGTGACCAGAAGGCCACCCGGGCCCCTTTGCTTGCGGACCGGCTACCTGCTCTCAATTCCTCCCCCAACTGTGGTCCTGGCCCCCACCCTGGCTGCTGCCCCGAGTGCTTGGTTCCTCTCTGAGCCTCCCTCTGCCTGGGTACTCAGGGCCTGGCGGGGACCCGGCAGGGACCCCGTGCTCCAGGTGTCTGCTCCATGGATTCGCCCCACTTTCTGTACACCAGAAGCAGCAACCACCCCAGCTGGCTGCGGAGTCCGGGGGCCGCAGGCACCGCCCAGAAGCTGTCTGCACCCAGAAACTAAACCTGTCAGTGCAAAACGTGCAAATGCAAACCGCGTCAGACAAACGCAGCTCTCTCCTTCCCAAGCAGTTCTCGGTGGTGCCTGTCTTTCAGCAGGACGCACGGAAGCCCAGGAAAGAAAGCTTCTCTGGCGGCATCTCGAGGCATTGGTCACTGCAGATGAGCCACTTTGACTTTCAAAGTCAAACATTAAATTCACAGAAATACCAGCCACAGAGAAACCTGGCCGTTAATCGGCACTCAGTGACTCCCAACCACTTGGAAATGACATATCGGGAAAGGATATGACAACTGGTGGCATCAAGGCAGCCTTTTAAACGTTAAAGCGATCAAACATGAAGGATGTGAAGCCAGGGCTAACTATTCGCACACAGAGGGCTGCTCTGAGACTTTCCTGAAGACGTGAAGAGTAGTGAATGTTAACAGTGCGTGTAACTGCGCACCACGTCCTCTACCACCTTCTCACGGAGCTCTGCATGTTAAATAATGCTGCTTCAAAACTCCCTTTATGAGGTACAAGAGAGGCACTGTCATCTCTGCTTAAGTGCAGGACAGGAGGGGCGCGATGGCGCACGCCTGTCACCCCAGCACCCGGGAGGCTGAGGCAGGACGATCGCCTCAAGTTCAAGGCCAGCCTTGAACTACATCTCGAGACCTGCCTCTCCGTGACCCCCCCCAAAAACAAACACCCATGCAGGTCAGACTGCCCGGAAGCACCCTCCGCAGCTGTTTCCCGCCTGGGCAGCTCCTCCATTGCAGCAGAGGCCCGGGACCCACACGGTCTCGGCTGGGCCCAGCTCTGGAGCTAACCCATTTCCCTTCCAGTCCTCCCGCGGTGGTTCAGGAAGCGGGGGCTGGGAAGTGACTGATAAACACCCCGAGCGCTATCTGCGAATCTGCGAACGGAGCAGGGAACATCTCTCACTGACAGTCTGTCTTCCTGCTTCCCTGTGGCACGCCCACCTTGCTGTCCTTCCGCAGGACAGCGACAGCTCTCAGCTGTGTGATATTCACAGGCGGGACCCCCACCCTGCCGCATGGGAGATTTCCAAGGGCCTGGAGGACACAAAGGTGACGGTGACGCCGATTCAGGAAACACTGCTTGTCCCTCTGCTGGGAGCGTGGAAATGTTCGCCATGAACAGAGGGAAGGAAGCAGCGGGTGGAGGAGCCTCCTTAGGAAGGGTCCACGCCTCATTCCCAGTCCCAAGGGTCAGCTGCCTTCCCCAGGATCCTCGCCAGACCGGCAGACCAGAGAAGGCCAACGGCTACTAGCTCTGTTCTCCCAACCCGGGGGCTCGACCAGCCCCGTTCTAGAAGGCAGGGAGCAAGGGTGACTCACTGCAGGCCCGGGCGGCCTCAGTGGCGGCCAGGGAGGGCTGCGGCTGTGTTTTGGAAGAATAAACCAGTGAACAGCCAGCACACATCCGTGCTGGGTCTTCCCAGAGACGGAAAACACACAATTACGTCTGTTGGCCTAAAAAGTTTTAACTCTTACACTGCCCATAAGCACCTCCCCCCCCCCCAGTTTCACAGCCTCAGTCACGGGACTGGCATCTTTCGGCACACGTGGAATGCACGGGAAGTCGTTCTGCTTTTAACAGAACTCAAGAAGAATGAAATTCTGCCATCTGCAGAAAAGTGGACGGAACTGGAGGCCCTTCTCGCGAGGGAGAGAAGCCAGGCCTAGAAAGGGCAGCGCTAAGGGCCCTCATCCTGAGGAGAAGCTGATCGCACAGAAGAGGCCAGGAGAACAGGGTCCACCGGGCACCACGGGAAAAGACTTAACAGGACTCAGGTGCCGCCGGACAGCAGGGAGCACTCCCCGTGCACTGCAGCAACACGACAGGACCAGAGTGGACAACAGCTCACTGCATGCTTCCCAGCAGCTCAGAGGATGCTGAGTGGCCCTACACAGCTGATAAACCAAGGTGACAGACACCGCCACCATCCTGATCTGATCCAAGTGCCTATGCACTGAAAGGTCACTCTGCACCCCACAAACAGGCACAGCTGCTAAGTGTCAATTAAACACGAAAAATACCCCGGGACGGGAGGTGTGGCTCAGGGTACAGCAGGCCACAAGCCCCAGGTTCCCGGCCCTGGGCAAGGCCTGCAGCCACCCAGGGTGGGCTGGGACAAGGTGGGCGCACAGAGGCCTAACTTCCCCAGCACACCCGCTCCTGGAAGCACAGGGGTCACGGGCCTACGCTGGTCTGCGTCCACTGCACGGTGCAGAACCTGGGTCAGACCTGGGACACGGGCAGGGGACTCTCCAGGGTGGGGCGGGCAGTGGCACAGCCCTTTCTGGCTGTGATAACAGCGAAGACCCAGGCAGCATCAGCCCTGCTGCTCCCAGGAGACTGTGGGCCGCGCCTTGCCCCACCGTGGAAATGCCCACGGTCACACGGGAGCCACCGCGGTGTCAGGGGCCCTCGCGTGGCGCCCCCCAGCCAGCAAGGGGAGCTCAACAGGCCGCACCCCGGGATCCTCAAGACGCCCCTCCCCAGACCCCCCCCAGGATCCCGGCCCAGGATCCTGCGCCCTGGGACCTCGCCTGCCCGGGCACCCCGGGGGACCCCAGCCCCAGCAGCCTCCGCCCCTGCCGCAGCCCCGCCCGGGACCCCGCCCAGGGCCCCCTCCCCATCCCCGCGCCCCCTCCGCGGCCGCTCACCGCCGTCAGGTCCGGCAGCCGGTCCCGCATCCCCGCCGGCCGGGCGGCGCGCCCCTCCACTCAGGCCTGTCCGGCGCCGCCTCTGGCCCGGCCGCGGGCTTTCAGTGGCCGCGTCGCTGCCTCAGCGCGCCACTGTCCCGGCCGGCCGCGCCCTCCCTCCGGCGGCGCTGCCACGGCAACCGAGCGCCCGCGCTGCGCATGCGCGACGCGCTCACAAGCCCCACCCCACAGAGGCGCCTCGGGAGGGGCGGGGCCTGGCCGGGAAGGGGCGGGGCAAGGGCGGGGCGGGGCGGAGAGGGACAGGGGAGAGGCGGGGCTGGCCGGCCAGCGGCCTCCTCCTCCCGCTGTAGCCGCTGCGTGAGGGGGCGGGGCAGGCTGGCCGAGGCCTCCGGGTCAGTGCAGAGGCCACGCCCGGGACGGCGGTCTGCTCCATCGGCACCGTGCAGACAGGCCTCCCACCTTCGGCAGAGGACTCTGCAGGGGGACAGAGTTCAGGCCACAGGAAGGACCAGGGACGCTGAGACCAGGACAGCCGGGAGAGACCACTTTGGGTGTGCTGGGGCAGATTTGCCCCCTCCTACTTCATCATTGTGAGGTTTGTTCATCAGTTAAAACCCTATTTCATGCATGTAGGTTGAACAAAAATTCTCCATTTTGGCCAGGCGTGGTGGCACACGCCTGTTCTCACAGCGCACAGGAGGCTGAGGCAGGAGGATCCCTGTTGGAGCCATTGAAGCTGATTACACGTGCAGGGCTGTGGCTTGCCTCAGGCATGGCTGAACTGAGAACGAGGAGTTGCCTGGGGGAAGGGGAGATAGACCACAGCTGGAGACTTTCTCCTGGATAGTTCTCCTTAATTAGCATCATCTGTTGCTCCAGGGATCCTTGAACCCCTTGGTCCCGCTCAGGTTTCCTGCATTTTCCACTCTAATCCCTCTTGTTTGAATAATTACAGGCCACCCAGAGACCTTGTCTGTCTCAGCCACCAAAGTTGAGAACTCTGCAAAGGGTTCTGGTCCTCCCGGGGCCCTAAAGATCACACCACTTGTCTCATTGGTTTGGGCCTTCACCGTGCACTCGTTTGGGAGACTGGGGATCTGGGACAGACCCCAGTAGATCACCATGAATTCGAGGCCAGAGAGACCTGTATCAAAAACCAACAAATTCCCTGTTTTGACCATAGCCTGTAAGGTGGGAGAAAACTATGCAGAACTTGTCTGAGAATGAAATTAATATGAAGGAAGTAAAATTGAGTGGGTATTTTTTTAAAGGAGGAGGTGGCCCTGGACACAGCAGCTGAGCATCACCTGAAACCAACATCCGGGGCTTGTGCAAACCAGTAAATATCCTTGACAGTTTCCTCACCTAGAAAGAAGCAGCCCTGACCCACTGCTACGAGTACGGACGCAGACAACAGATTGCAGACCTGAAGCAAGCACTTCTGAGTATGCCCAGGAGAGTGCTTAGTCTGTGTGCTCACTGTTGTGACCAGGGACTGCAGGATATCACCCACACACAGGCACACATTTGGGTGTTCAGAGTTGGCTATGCATTCTTGTATTTCTTGTCTTTATAACTTAAGAGATTCCTGCCCCATACCCGAGTTCTTCCCTCTGTGAAGTGGTGGGAATAAAGTTTTCAAGTTTAAAAGCTGTGAATTTCCAGTTTTAAGTCGTCAGTTCTTCTAGAACTGCTATCAGCCTGACAAACCATAAACAGCAAATAACATATCTTGAGTATTTAACAAACTTGTAATGTTTGTTATTCTCAGAAATGACACACAACTTTTAAAACAGCAAATCCTGGGCCAAGGGTGTAGCTCAGTGGCAGGGTGCCTGCCTGGCAAGTGCAAGGTCCTGAGTTCGAATCCTAGTACCAAACATAAATAAAGGAAACAGCAAAACACACAGGATAAAATGTATTATAAACTGAAAAAGATGGATTGAAAAATTGCGCCTGGTCAGCAAAAGAAAAAACAAACCTACATGTCATGGTCAGCTCTTGTTACTAGGATAAAGCACTTGACATCCCCAACTTTAAGAAGGAGAGGTTCATTCTGGTTCACAGTGTCACAGGGCCCCAAGCAGAAATGGCACAGCAGGTGGAGCTGCTCAACCATGGCAGCCAGCAAGAGAGGAAAGCAGAAAACCAGAGAAATGTACCCTCCCAAGGCACAGCCCAGGGCCCCTCCTGTGCTACCAGGCCGCTTCTCAGCAGCTGTGAATACAGCGGCGGGTTGATCCCCTGATGAGTACGGCACCCCGTGGTCTAGTCACTTTCCAAAAGCTCAGCCCAGACTCCAGACCCATGAGGCTTTTGGGGGAACATCCTAGATCTAAGCCATAACACTCCCATAACCAAAGCATGGGAAGGAATCAACAAGATAACAATCATGTGTGAAAGGGCCCACTGCCGGGAAGGCAGTTACCTTAAACTTGGTGAAAGAATCTAATCCTAAGGAACATTTGAAGTACACATTATGGCGCAGATAGATCACAGTGCCTAAGAAAAAGGCACACAGGTGCCTGCACGCAGCCTGGTACTCTCCAAGGACGGCGGCTGGGGTGTGTGAGCGGCGGGCAGAGTGAACAGATCACTGATTAACACGCCGACTGTGAAGTGCACCTGGAGAAGACCGACTTCCCGGCTCAGGTAGGGGCCTGAGGCTCAGCTTCCAGGAGCTGAGCTCCGGCCAGACCTAAGTCCCTTAGAAATGAAAGGGGCATCACTCCCGGGGAGCTACCTCTGCAGCCCCTAAAGCTCACTCTGATTGGGACCACCCTGGCCATTTGTCCAGCAGTGAGCCAATCGCTGGGCCTGATAGGTGAGAACTGGGTCACATGACCACACCGGACAGGGCGTGGCTCAAGCGAACCTCCGGATTCAATTTAAGGGCTTGGCTGGGTGCATCCTCAGACACTAGGAGGAGGACAAAGGGGTCTAGTGACAGGGAACCGCCCTGTGTCACTTCTCCCCCAGGAAGATTATGTGCAATTTGTAAGACAAGAAGACGTTAATGTCTTGTTAAACTGCACTGGGTAGGGCCGGGGATTTAGCTCAGTGGCATAAGTGCCTGTCTTGCAAGCAGGTAGTCATGAGCTCAATCCCCTGTACCAAAAAAAAAAAAAAACCAAACTCCACTGGGTAAGGGGACCTTGAACAACCTAACAAGGTTTCCTCTGGAAACCACCATCTTAATGAACTGATTAAGGGTGATTGAACACAGTCAGCACAAATGTCCCCCGATCCTGGGTGGACACCCAAGTGCCCGGCGCCTGTGGACCTCAGGCAGAGAAACAGCATCCCACAGTCAACAGCAATGCCAGGTGATTGCAGTCTTGATCGAGGCCCCAAGACGTTAGCGGAGATTACTGTGTAACCCATAGGTGCCCCACAGCTCGCCCCCACCTCGCAGCCACATCTTCCCTCTGTGATGCGCCTCCCCACGCAGGCTTCTTTCAGGGCAAGCACCTTCTTTCACGGCCCCTCCTTCCCACGCCACACCCTGGGGAATACAGGGCAGACTTGGCCCGCCAGAGGGAGAGGGAAATTGCGGATGTGGACAAGAGCGGGGTCCTGCGGCCCTGTTACCCACAGACAAACGCAGCCAAGATGCCCCGGGAGCAGAAGAGCAGTCAGATCCCAACAATGATACTGTGAGAGAGCAAAGCCAAAGAAATCCACCTGCGCCAGAAAAGGATCTGGTTGGCTCTGCTCTGGTCACCTCCCTTGTAGAGAAGACGCTGTCATTGTGAAATGGACCTAGTCATGCTGAAAGGCACCTTCTCTGGCCAGGAGCCGTCCTAGAAAAATGACAGAAACTGCCCAACAAGATGACATAGAGTCACTGCCCTGGGCCCCTGCTTAGAGCCTTACTGTGTCCCCAAAATGGTGACTGTGCTCCGTTCTACGGAAAAAAGAGTTTTTCCTGGGTCACCGGCAGTTGGACCAGTCCAGCCACACTCCCCCATCAGGCAGAGGCACAAGTGCTTGGAGGACCCCCAGGGCAGGATTCGGGGTGCCGTGCAGTCCTGAAGTGGGGGGCTGCCTGCAAAGACCTGAGGTTGCTCTGGGAGCTCAGGTGGGGCCCGAAGACACCAGCAGGTCAGGGGACCCCAGTCCTAGCACTGCAGATACTGAGTGCTGGACATGGCCCCTCCCTGTACCCCCAGTGAGAGCTGAGCCGCTGATTTTGATTTCAGAGGGTGACACTCAGTCAGCCAGACTTCTCACCTGCCCTGTCCACCTAGGCTTCCATCACTGTCCATACGCGGCAGCAAACTAACAGACACCCACTTAACCGGGCACTTGGCTCCTGGGGAGCAGGCTCAGAGCCCCGGACACAGAGCCAGGGAGAGGGAAGGAGGGAAGGGCTGAAGGCCAGGGCGTGTGATCTCTGCAGCCTCCCTTCCTAAGCCCGGGCCATCACCCCGCATCTGAACTGAACACAGGAGCATGCCCAAAGACTCCCGAACCACCTGGGGAAACACACCCGTGGCTCCAGGTGGGGCACTCTCTTCCCTGAAGCCCAGGATTCTCACTCAAGGACCAAGGCCATAGAGGTGCTTAAAGGCCTGGGTTCAAATCCCCAGCACAGGGAAAAAAAAAAAAAATATATATATATATATATATATATGGTCTCTGGTTTCTCCCTCAGGCCCTGGTCTTCCTCGTCCTGCAGCACCCAGCGTCACACCTTGATGATAACACTCAGGACGGCGTGGCCGGGTTTCCAGGAAGCTCCTGCAGCTGTGCGCAGCCACTTCTGAAGCCTCAGCGTGCACCATCGCACTCCGGCTGGGCCAAAGAGCAGCAGGAGCGGGGAGGGAGGGGTGCAGCACAAAGGGGCTCTGAGCCTTTTAAGGGGTACAGTTCCTGTGAACTGGGAGGCTGCCGGGCTTTTAGTTAGAAGAAAGGGGAGGCTTTATGAAAGCCAATGAAAAATCAGCCAATGAAAAATCTCTTTTTCTCTCTGAGATAAATAAGAGAAGCCACACCCTTCACACTAACAACCAAAAAAATGAAATATTTAGGAATTATTCTCATGAAAGAAGTGAAAGACCTATACAGGGGAAATTATAACACACTGAAAAAAGAAACTGAAGAGGATCTCAGAAAGTAGAAAGACATCTCTTGCTCATGGATAGGAAGAATAAACATTGTGAAAATGGCCATTCTCCCAAAACTGTTATACAGATTCAATGCAATCCCAATAGAAATTCCATCAACATACCTCATAGATCTCAAGAAATCACTTCTAAAATTCATCTGGAGTGAGAAGAGACCTAGAATAGCAAAGACAGTTCTAAGCAGCAAAGGCAAGGCTGGAGGCATCAAATCCCTGACTTGAAGTTATACTACAAAGCAACAGCAGTAAAATCAACATGGTACTGGAATCAAAACAGAGCTGGAGCTCAATGGAATAGATTGGAAGATACAACCACAACTACAAACACACTCAACCACCTTATCTTTGATAAAGGGGCTAAGCAGGTTCACTGGAAGAACGACAGTCTCTTTAATAAATGGTGCTGGAAAAACTGGCTCTCCATTTGCCGAAAACTAAAACTAGACCCATGCCTATCACCATGTACTAAAATAAAATCTAAATGGGTCAAAGATCTTAATATTAAAACAGAAACACTAAATCTATTGGAAGACAAATTGGGTAAAAACCTTGAAGACATAGGGGTAGGTAGAGAATTCATGAACAAAAATCAAACCACATGGGAAATACTTCCCAGAATCAATAACTGGGATCACATCTCATTAAAAAGTTTCTGCACATCAAAAGAAATCTCTGACATAGTGAAAAGAAAACCCACAAACTGGGAAAAAATCTTAGTGAACTGCCCCTCAGACAAAGGACTTCTGTCTAAAACATATAAAGAATTTAAAAAAATCAGACCCCCAAAATTCAAAGACCCAATCCAAAAATGGGCATCTGAGATGAATACAGTTCTCAGATGAAGAAATACAAATGGCGAATAAACACGTGAAAAAATGTTCATCAATACTCAGAAGAGAAATGTAAATTAAAACTACACTGAGATTCCAGCTCACTCCTGAAAGAATGACCAAGATCAAGAAAACCACCAACAACAAATGCTGGAGAGGCTGTGGGGAAAAAGGAACTCTCCTGCACTGTTGGTGGGAGTGTAGACTGGTGCAACCATTGTGGAGGTCAGTCTGGAGATTTCTCAAAGGGCTGGGATTGGAAGTCCCATTGGTTCCAGGTATTCCACTTTTTTTTTTTTTTATCAGTACCGGGGATCGAACTCACAACTGCCTGCTTGCAAGGCAGGTGCTTATGCCGCTGAGCTAAATCCCCAGCCCCCAGAAGCTATTCCACTTCTAAGCATATTCCCAGAAGAACTGAAAGCATCATACCACAGTGATATATGTGCACCCATGTTTATAGCAGCACAATTTGTAATAGCCAGATCTTGGAAACAACCTAAGTGTCCATCAACTGAGGAATGGGTAAAAAAGTTGTGGTATTTTTATACAGTGGAGTACTACTCAGCTATAAAGAATGATCACATTGAGATATTTATAAATAAGTGGGTGCAGCTTGAGACCATACTCATAAGTGAAATAAATCGAACTCACATGTATAAATACTGAATAGTTTCCCTAGTGTAAGGAATGGTAAAAATACATAAAAGTATGTGGTAATCATATTCCCCATTGTATTGCTTTGAAGCCTTATAATGTTTTCATTAATTGGAATGGTTTTATTCTGGGTTGTTTGATTTTATTGTCTGTGATGGTATGAACAGCTATTTTGAAGAAAACAAGATATTATAATAGCTAGTGCCGATTAATATTAGCTCATTTTAGGGGCTGGGGATTTAGCTCAGCAGCATAAGCGCCTGCCTTGCAAGCAGGCAGTCGTGAGTTCGATCCTTGGTACCGATAAAAAAGAAAAAGACAAAAAAAAAATATTAGCTCATTTTGAAGTCCATCAAGCTTTCGTTCTTCTGTCTCCACTGGTTTTATCACGTTGTCTTACTGGATTTTATTATATGTGATAGTATAAACAAATTTTTTATAGACAAGGAGATAATATAGAAACCATTAGTTTTCTGTTAGTTGGTTCTAAATACCCTGAAATACTTTCATTCTCTTGAATGGTTTACACTGTCTGTTTATGTTGTTTGATGCTGTAGTATATGAAGTTATACTCAAATATTTCAAGGAAAGAGACACTATGGTAACTACTGTTATGTCGGGTTATCTTGTGGTGAAACACTGTGTTGCTTAAATTGCTCTGTTCTGACCTGTGCTGTTATGTCCTCTTTTATTTTAATCTCCTTCTTTTTTTAATTAAAAAAAAAAAAAGAAAAATCTGCTGGAAACGGATTGGAAAGTGCCCTCTGCTGCCCCCCAGAGGAGACCTGAGACTCAGCAGGAGAAACAGCTCCAGCAAGGGGACGCCCCGGCTCCTCCCCTTGAGACTGGGGCCCTGACTTGGTTACTTTTCTCTTCTTGCTGGGACAACACACCAAATGAAGGAAGGAGAGGTTTACTTAGCCCACAGTTTGGGGAGGTTTCAGTCCGCAATCAGCTGCTCCAAGGCAGGGTGGCGTGGCACAGGGGCAACTGTTCATAGCAGAAGTCAGCAAAGCAACAAGGGGGTGAGCAGGCCCCTTCTCCTGCCCGACGCTGTGCACAGGCCACCCCACCCCAGGCCGGTGCAGCACTCACAAAATCTGCCTGCCCTCCTCCTGCCCAGGCTGACGAGGTTTACAAACAGGCCCCCAGCTCCCTGCCGAGTCTCTTAGCTAAACTTGTAAACTTCTCAGATTGACACTGTATCAAGCACAGCAGCCTCTTTTTCTGTTTCTGAGACCCGGTTTTGCTGTGAGCGGCTTCTGTGACCCTCCTGCCTCAGCCTTCCCAGAGCTGAGATCACAGGTGTGTGGCTCCATCCGGCTCTGGAGCTGCAAGGCCACAGCCCTTTCTGTTTCTGACAGTGACACCCGCAGTCCGTCAGGAACGGGATGGAGCTGGTGGCAGGGAGCTTCCTCCGCACCTGACACGCTGCCAGGGATCCCCCTCGTACTGTGGAGGGTGCAGAGCAGAGGCCACAGGTTTGCACACCCAGCAAAAGTACCAGGCGGGGTTCCCATGAGACACAGAATCCCCAGGGTGGTGTGCGCCACGGCCTGCACACCCAACTCCTGCTCACCGCTGGAAAGTTGTTGCTTAAGACCCAAGAGCAAGTCGGGGGGAAATCAAGGTAGGCAGGGTCAGTCTTCTGAGGCCGGTGCCCCCTGAGACTGAGCAGCTTGGGAAACAGGTTCACAGAGGGGCAGGAGGTGAGTGGGCTCCGCAGGGAGGCCGTGGGGCAGGGTCATCATCAGGGCAAAGGGCTCCTTTGTCCCCTCCCCGGGCGCTGAAATGGACCTGGGCCTCCTGGGTGAGGGACTGTGGCTTTTCCGACTGTGTTTTCTGCAAGTTCAGCCTTGTAGCAATTATCAGGCTTTTTGTCTCATACTAAAGAATCCCAGAACTCAGGAGGCTGAGGTGGGAGGATCACCATGAGTTCAAGACCAGCCCGGGCTACATAGTGAGTTCAAGGCCAGCCCAGACTGCACAGTGAGATCGTGTCTCAAAAAGAAAGGAAAGAGAGAGAGAAAAAAAGAACAAAAGAAAAAACAAGCAAATATATAACAACCCGCCGCCCCAGCCTGGAACTCAACAACCCAGGAGCCTCTGCGTTCTGAGGGCCCAGGAGGCTGAGTGCAGTCAGTGGGGTCTTTGGCTACAGGGGACTCGCTCATCCTCTCCACGCCCAGGGCTTCAAGTCTGGAACTTGCAAGCTGCCGGCTGGTGGGCAGAGCAACACCACACGTCGTGGTCCCTCAGAGATCCGGAGCTTCCCGAGCTTTCGGCGTCTGCACAGGAGCTGAGGAGGCCTAGTCACCCTCTCCAGCCCTGTCCTGGGCCTGCTCTGGTGTCTGCAGAACCCTCCACAGCCAGGCGCACCGCTCCGTGTGCAGCACCGATAAGGAAAGGAATGGAGGGGCCTGGCTCATGGCCCTCGGCCGGCCGGGCACAGACGATTCGTGGGAGAAGCCCACATAGCCCGGAGGGCATGAAGAGAGCATGCAGTGTGTCTCCAGCCATCGGGGAAAGGCAGGCAGACTCCAGAGGGCCTGTCACCAAGAATCCCAAAACCCACCTGCGAGCAGGTGCACACTTGCAATTCCAGACTTGGGAGGCTGAGGCAGGAGGATCATGGAGAATTTGAGGTCAGTCTGGGGTACATGGCAAGATCTGGTCTCAAAAAATAAAAGAGGTACAAAAAGCAAGTGCCAGCAAGCAGGGAGCTGGGGGAGAGCACTCTGACATGGGGGAGGAGGGGGCCGGGGAGCACAACCACCGTGGAAATCAGTATGGAGATTCCCTCGAAAGACCAGACCTGAACCAGGCATGACAGGGCACGCCTGTAGTCCCAGCAGCGGGAGGCTGAGACAGGAGGATCACCCGGAGTTTGAGGCCAGCCTGTGCTGCAGAGTGAAATCCTATCTCTAAAACAATAAAACAAAATAAAAATTGTAAATAATTTTGATCCAGCCTAGCACGCCGGGCATAGTCTGCAGAAGCTAAAGTCAGCTTGCACAGCAGTGCCTGCCTGTGTGTGCAGCGGTAGGATTCACAACAGCCGCACTGGGAAGCAGCCCAGGCGCCCTCAGCAGGTGAAGAGCTGAAGAAGGTGAGGATGGATGTGATGGAATATTAGCCAGAAAGAAAAATGGAATCGTGGCGTTTGCAGAAAAATGAGTGGAACCAGAAACCATCAGGTTAAGTAAAATTACCCAGACTCAGAAATGGCCCAACCTCAGGTTTTCTCTAGTATGAGAAACCTAAAAACTGCTTGCATGGGGCTGGGGATTTAGCTCAGCGACATAAGCACCTGCCTTGCAAGCAGGCAGTTGTGAGTTTGATCCCTGGTACCGATAAAAAGGAAAAAGACAAAAAAAAAAAAAAAACAAAACAAAGACCTGCTTGCACTTAACTCAGTTAATTAAACTAAGGAGAGGGGTCAGGATGCCAGGAGGCAGAAACTGGGAAAAGGAGGAGGAGGGGAGAGAGAGGGGAGATGGGTTTAACTGATCAAAATACGTTAAACACTTTACCATTTCCCTAAACCAGCCCTAACATTATGGAATATTAGCATGTACTAATAAAATGTTAAAAACGAAAACTTTTAAAACACTAACACAAAACCGGGCATGGTGGTACACGCTTATACTCAGGAGGCTGAGGCAGGAGGGTCACCACGAATTCAAGACCAGCCTGGACTACCCAGTAAATAAATCTCATTCTGCTGTGGAGGTCACGTGTCCAACCTGGTCTTGCTGGGCTGAAATCAGGGCTGAGCCGCTGGCCTGGCGGCTCTGGAGACCTGGTCTCCCTCGCTTCCTCCAAGGCCACCCTGTTGGCTCACCCTTCTCTGTGCCGCCTCCTTCCCTGACCACAGCCAGAAAGGGTCTCAGCCTCTGGGGGTGAGCGCTCCCTTGAGTCACCCGTGGTCTCTGGTCACCTCGGCCACGAGGTGGCGCCTTCACCGTGCAGGGACTCGGGTTTGGACACCTCTGGGGCCCCCACTCCGGACCACAGCCCCTTGGTGATTCTGATAACCACTCGGGGCACCTGAGTACAGGGCGAGGAGGGCGAGGAGGAGCCTCCCAGGCTGGCCTTCTGGGTCAGCACAGCTGGAAACATTATTTAGGGGCGCTGCGCTTGCCGGGGCCTCCGAGGCAAAGCAAGTCCCGGCTCACAGTGAGGGTCCTGTGAAGCCCAGATGCAGCCGGGAACCCCAGCTAATCTCCAGCCAGGAGCTTCCAGGGTCAGGTGTTGGCCGATTAAACACCTGCTTGTCCTGCTCCCTCAAACGCTTCCCAAGAGTCCTGCCTGCACCCCCAGGTAGAGACCAGCCTCCTGGGGTTCAGTGATGCCAATTTGACAATTGCTATTGGCTCACACTCTTTATTTTGTTTTTTTTGAGACAGAGTCTCACTAAGCATTCAGGCAGGCCCTGAACTCAGGAGCCCAGGCTGACCTTGAATTTGCAACATCGTCCTGCCTCAGCCTCCCAACTCTGGGAGCACAGGCGTGTGCTACCCTGCTCAACCCGTCACACTCTTAACAGGTTAATGTGTCTCCGTTTATCTTTTAAAAAGCATTTCTGTTATTCAAGCGACAGATGCTTGAAACTTTCGCTTTAGTTCACTTCCAAGGGGCAGCTTTTGGGCAGAAACGGGTGCTGGAGAGGAAGAGACCCGCAGGTCCCTGGCTTCAGGAGAAGCAAGTTCAAGTCACAGAGGGACACCAGGTCCCCAGGAAGACAGGAGTAGAATGTGCACACCCTGACAGCCGAGGCAGCCTCCTTAGAAAAGTGAAGTTCCATAAACTGAAAGCCTTGTGTGCAGAGCTGCAGGTGGAGGAAAGAGACCCTGCTGCCCGGTTTCCCTGGTGAGCAGACGCCACACATCAGCTCTGCAATGCCCGCCCGGATGCCCACCCACCCAGGGACCCACAGAGAAGGCAGGTGGGAGGGGCCTGAACTCTCCACCCCCCAGGCTGGCCGCCCAGCAGCCTTGCTCTGGGTGGACCTGTGTCCCTGGCTGGCACTGCCCCTCCACGGGTGTGACCAGGTGAGGCGAGGGTGGCGTTGAGGGGGAAGCCTGGGGCTTCAAAGCCAAGGGACAGCAAAACGGAAGGTGAGGGACAGACATCAAGGGACGGACTCAGCCAGCAGCCAGCACTGACAGCACTGCCCTGCCTGCGCTGGACTTTGCACCTCCAGCTTCCAGAATGCTGGAAAGTACGTTTCTGTCGGGGGCTGGGGATTTAGCTCAGTGGCATAATCGCCTGCCTTGAAAGCAGGCAGCAGTGAGTTCGATCCCTGGTACCGATAAAAATGAAAAAGCCAAAAAAAAAAAAAAAAAAAGTACGTTTCTGTCACTTGAAAGCAGCCGCAGGAAGCCAGACGCACTGTAATCATCTGATAAGCATCTTGTTCCCTGGCACCTGGCGTGTCTTGCAAGAATCCATTTATTTATTTATTTGTCTTTTTTGAGACGGGGTCTCGCTAGCAGTCCAGGCTGCCTTGAGCTCACTTTACAGCCCAGGCTGGTCTCAAACTCCCAACGATCTTCCCACCTCAGCCTCCCGAGTGCTGGGATTACAGGCGTGAGCCAGCACACCCGGCTCAAGAGTCCATTTATTTTTTAAAATTTTTTATTTTTTTCTTTTTATCAGTATCGGGGATCGAACTCACGACCACCTGCTTGCAAGGCAGGTGCTTATGCCCCTGGGCTAAATCACCAGCACAAGAGTCCATTTATTAAAAGAGTTAAAATGTACCACAGAATCAGAAACACGAAGAAAACATACGCTGACTGGTAAAATACATGTGATTAAATACATACTGCAGAAGTGTGCTGGAAGGTTGAGCACCCACACTTCCTTCTCAGTCTGAAGATGTACCCGCCGAGACACAGCAGCAGCCCCCCTGAAGCTTCATACTTAGGGACAAGATCTCATTAAATCACCCAGTTGCTCAGGCTGGGCTCGGACTCGCCACCCTCCTGCCTCGGCCTCCTACCAGAATTACAGGGTCCCCACTGGACCCCTGCACACGGTCCTCAGAAGGCTCTCCACCATCTCTCAGTTACGATAGCTCATGCCGTGAACCTGCTGGGTAGACACCTGTTCTGCTGCACCACGAGGGTGACAGGGTCGGAAATGGGGCATTGGTGGCGAATACAGACGCGGTTGGTTTCCCAAGTATCATCTGATGTTGTTTGGACCCGGAGTCAGACTGCACACAGAGGGCTGGCTGAGTTCACTCATTCCCGGTCCATTTCCTGTCTGGCTTCCACCTGCGCCCCTGCAGGGGGTCCTGGAGCACAGGGAGCCTCCAACAGATGCACACCAAATGTGAGAAGGGAGGTATCCTGGCTCCCCCACACCCACCCCAGCCCGGAGCCAGGCACTGGGGTGCGAGAGGCTGGGTGAGCTCAAGGCCAGACTGGACCACACAGGGAGGGCCTGTCTCCAAAAGCAAAGCAGAGCAAAACAAAACAAAGAAAAGAAAGAAAAAGAAACAAAAGAAATGGCTTAAAGGGCCGTTGGCTAGGGTAGCCGAGTGGGACGGCGCTTGCCTGGTGTGCACCAGGCCCGGGTTCTACACGAAGCTCTGCAGGAATCAAACAAACAAGGAGGGGCCCGGGCGGTGCTGGGTGCGGGACGCCAGGCCTCACCACTGCAGTGACTCGGTTTCTCATGGAGACCTCAGGTTTCTCGTGGGAGCCTGTCTGTGAAGCTGTCTGTCCTGCCTGTCGGTCACCCACTTTCCCAAGGTGCTCTGCCCCATGACCACCCAAGCTTGGACGGGAGCTCCAAGTCCAGCGTGAGCCTGGGGGAAGCGGAGGGGGCCACTCTACAGCAGGAGAGTCTCCCGGGGTCCGGGAACCTGTTTCAGAGCCATTCCGTTTTCATGATCAGCGACCAGTTGCTATTTCCTGTTTTTGAGACAGGGTCTCACTGTGTAGTCCAGACCAGTCATGAGCTCATCTCTAGAAAAGCAATTCTGTGCTGCTGCAGGCAGGCCGCTTGTGCCTCTCTCTCTTTCTCTGTCTGTCTGTCTCTCTCTCCCGAGTGCCCGGGGCTGTAAACTGAAGCTTAAAGCCAGCGTCCCCCAATTGATGAGTTGCCAACCTGCTCAACTGCACTGAGGAGTGAAGCCCGTAACAGCCAACGAACAGCTTCCTTATAGGTTTGCGAGGTTACTGAGGTATATGAAGACCACGCAAAAGGAAAGCCCGGGCCAGGCCTGTGCTCTGTAAAGGCCTCGGCTGTCTGCTTCATCACCAGCTGGAGGCACGACGTTGCCTTGAAAGGTTCCGCCAAGCACTAGGGTGCAAGGCGCCCGTCCCCAGTTGCCCTTTCTGATTTCAGAGGGGCTTGTGGTAACGCAGCCAGAGTCCACAAGTGTCACTGAGCTGGTGTTATACTCAGGACGCTCTGAGAGATGCAAACTGGGACTCTGCTCCGTCTGCCCGGGAAGCACAGATAAAGGGCACTCGTGTGAATAACCAAGGCATGTGTGCGCCTTGGAGGAAACCAGGGTAGCTGGACGGGGCTGAAGACAAGGCTGGCAGCCAGGGTGTGGGGAGGAGCGAGCTACAGGGGGACCAACAAGTGCAAAGGCCCACAGCAGGTGTAAACCCCAGCAGGCAGGATGCAGACAGGTGGTGAGGGTTATGGGGTCCAGAGTTCAGGATGGGGTGGGAGGGCAGACACCAGCCAGGTCCCCAGGAGGGAGGCGATGGGAGAGCTGCCGGGGGTGAGTAGGGAGGTGGCACAAGACGTCTCTTAGGGGTGCCCTGCCCGAGCTTCACAGCTGAAAGCTAACTGTGAAGAAGCAACCTCAGATGACCCCGTGGGGGACTGTGCTCCCCAGCTTTCCACGACTGCACAGTGGACTCATGAGAGCGTCCACCTACACAGAGAAAGTTGTTTCACCGCAGCCCTGGGCATTTCGGTCAGTGATCACCGACAGTGTTGTTTCAGGTCTGTAGCAACCAAATGGCCAAGAAGCCAGAGGACGAGATCAGCCAGGGACCCTCTGGCCCCTAGGAGTGAACCCTGGGGACCTAAGGGCACCCGATGCCTGCGTGTGACAGGTTACCCCGACAGGTCAGCTCCCAGGAGCATTGGGGACGAGTGGCACTTGAGAACTGCCAGGGAGACTTTCACGGTGACAGTGTCACCGAGGTCGACCTCTCGATGAGGGTGACTGTCAGTGGTTGTCACGGCAGAGCCTGGCTTTAAGACATACACACCAAGGGCACCTGCAGGCCACTTCTGGTCCAGTATTCCAGAGGAAATATCACAAACACGCATGGCCATGACTGAAGAGAACATACATGTGCATGTAGGCATACACACAGAGGCGGGGCATGGGGGGAGAAGGGGTGATAGAAAGGAACTCAAAAATATAAAACCAGGAAAAAGCAAGCAGCATTAGAGACCGGGAGGAAAGGAGGGCTGAGTCCTTGTAGCATTTTTGCACAATTTTTTTCAATTTTTCTTTTTTTTTTTCATTTTTATCGGTACCAGGGATGGAACTGCCTGCTTATAAGGTAGGCGCTTATACCGCTCAGCTAAATCCCCAGCCTCTTTAATTTTTTTTTTTTAAGAAGTATAGAGGCATTGCTATTCCTTTTAATATTACTTTTATTTACTTGAAATAGTCTTGCTATGTAGCCCAGGCTGGCTTCAAACTCATGGTGATCCTCCTGCCTCAGCCTCCGGAGTGCTGGGATTACAGGTGTTGGCCACCACCCCGATTTACAACCTAGTTTCAAGTCTGCACATATTTCTGTGTATTTGGCTGCAATTTCCCTCCCTCCTCCTCCTCTTCCTTCTCGCGGGGATTGAACCAGGGGCTTTGCTCATGTTAAGCAGTTGCGATTTTTGAAGTGCAGATGAAACAGATTTTCAACGCTCGCCGGATGGCAAACACGAATCAACGCCTGTGAACGCAGAGCCCGGCAGCCAAGGCTCTGGAAAGCGCTGGCAGGGCTAACACCTATGCCCCCATCCTCCTGCCTCAGCCTAAGATCGCCAGCTTCACCAACTTGAGTTTGGGCAACTCTGTAAGTAACTCACACAGCCACCGGCAGCCGTGTGGGTTCCCGAGTAACCGACCGTCGGGCGGCAGACTTCCCCGCACCCACACCCCTGCAGGCGGGCGGGCTCCGCTGGAGTCACCCGCACAACCAGACCAGCGGGGCTGAGTCCGCGACGGCGGAGCCGCGGTTCTCAGCGCCACCTTTCGGGGCTCCCCGCCCCGTCCCGTCCCGTCCCGGGGCGCCCTCCATTCCTCCCTCCGAGGCCGCAGCGGGAGCCTCCCACAACGGAAACAACGCCCGGACTCCGTCCCTGTCCCCGGGCCCTGACCCCTGCCCGGCTCGCGCCGAGCTGCACCCGCGGCAGGTCCGCAGCGGAGGCCCGGCGCGCGCCATGCATCCCGGCACGCTGCCGGCCGAGCCCCGGAGGCGCTCGCAGGGCGCGGACGCGTCGCCACCGTGTCCGCGGGCCGGGCGCACGGGCGATGGGGCGGCCGCGCTCCCTCATTCATTCATTCATTCCTCCGCCCTCATTCATTCTGCGGCGCGACCACGTGACTGCGCCGCCGGCCAGTCCGCCAGGTCCGGACGCGGCCGGCCGCATGGGTGGTAGCTGGGCGCGGCGTGGGGGTGAGGGGTTGGCCGGGGACCTCGTGCGCACAGGCGCAGAGCGCCTTCTGCGGGCCTTTCCCGCGCAGCACAGGCCGCCGCCCGCGTGACCGGCGGCAGCAGGGAGGACGGCACGCTCTGTGCGCATGCGTGACGGGAGCCCGCCCTCGGAGCCGGCGCACGAGGCTCTAAATCGCGGCGTGCGCGCGCGCGTACCCGCTTCGCCACCCACGTGACCCTGCCGCACCGCCCTGAAACGTCCTATCACGGGCCAGCCCAAGCGGCCGCTTGAGCCGGAGCGTGCGTGCGTACCTGCGCGCGCGCGAGCGGCGGGCCTCGTGGTTGGGCGCGGTGCCGTTGCCCCGCCCCTCGAGGCTCCGCCCCCTCGCGCGCCGGCGTCGGCTGCGTCTCCGGCATTTGAATCGCGCTTCCGCCATCTTTCCAGCCTCAGTCGGACGGGCGCGGAGACGCTTCTGGAAGGTAGCGGCGGGGCCGGGAGCGGCGGGCGGCCGGGAGTGCCGGGAGGCGACGGGGAGGTCCGGGAAACGGCCGGCATAGCCGCGGGGCGGGTACGGGGCGGCGGGCGGGCTGGGTGCGGCGGGCGTCCCCCGCGCCGCGGCCCCCTCCCCCACCGCCCGCGGCCCGCCGGCCCCGCGCCGCGCGGCCTTTGTAAGCGCGCGCCTCTCCCGCAGGATCGCCGCGATGGCCGCGCAGGGGGAGCCGCAGGTCCAGTTCAAGGTGCGTGCGCGGCGCTCGGGGCGGGGCGGGGCGGGGCGGGCGGGGGCCGGGCTGCCTGCGGGTCTCGGGGATCGGGGCGCGGGGATCGGGGTGCGGGGATCGGGGTGCGGGGCGCCGGGCCGGGCTCAGCCGCAGCCGCCTCCCCCCGCAGCTCGTGCTGGTGGGCGACGGCGGCACCGGCAAGACCACGTTCGTGAAGCGCCACTTGACGGGCGAGTTCGAGAAGAAGTACGTGGCCACGCTGGGCGTGGAGGTGCACCCGCTCGTGTTCCACACCAACCGCGGCCCCATCAAGTTCAACGTGTGGGACACGGCCGGCCAGGAGAAGTTCGGCGGCCTGCGCGACGGCTACTACATCCAGGGTGCGCACGTGGGCGCCGGCCGTGCTGTGTCATCGGCCGGGCGGGGTGCGGGTGCTGCGGGGTGCGGGGGGGCGGCTGGCAGCGGGCACACGAGCTGCGGGCATCCCCGCCCTTCCCGTGTGGGGCTTGGTTTTGTGTCGCTGTGTTGTCGGGGCCGGGCTGCACCCCGGAGTCCGTCTGCCTCTCGGGGTCCCTGTGTGCGCCCCCCCAAGTGGTTCACGTGGGTTGTATCACTGGGCATGCCAAGGTTATTGTGCAGGGTTTTACGAGTTTGAAAGTGAAGGTAGCAGTTCTCGGGCATAACCAGCCCTGTAAAGGTCTTAGCAGAGAACATGCTGGCATGCTCTGCATTGGGGGTCTGCAGGTCCTGCTCAGGAGGAGGGAGGCATGGGTTCTCGGGTATAACCAGCCCTGTAAAGGTCTTAGCAGAGAACATGCTTGCATGCTCTGCACTGGGGGTTTGCAGGTCTTGCTCAGGAGGAGGGAGACATGTGTTCTGCAGTGATCTAGTTTAAATTGTGAGGTGTTGGGGCTGGGGCAGACAGGGCGTCAGGATGCTCTGGCAGGCTTTCCCAGGATTCCAGGTCCATACTGGCCACGACAATGAGTACATTCCGTGTTCTGAGCGTTGGAAGGGCTCTGGCCTCTGGGCAGGTGGAGATGACAAGCCCGAGTTGCTCGGCCGCTGGCCTCCACCGGCTCCTCAGGTTGCATTCATGGCTCTGACCTCTTTGCAGCTCAGTGTGCGATCATCATGTTTGACGTGACGTCCAGAGTTACCTACAAGAACGTGCCTAACTGGCATCGAGACCTGGTGCGCGTGTGTGAGAACATCCCCATCGTGCTGTGTGGCAACAAAGTGGACATTAAGGACAGGAAAGTGAAGGCAAAGTCGATCGTCTTTCACCGGAAGAAGAACCTTCAGGTATGCCGGACCTGGCTCTGTGCGCTTGTGCCAGGCCGGGCGTCTCACCCCGGGTGCCCTTAGCTCAGCCTCAGAACCGGTCTTCCTTGCGGTGGTGACGTTTCTAACCCTTAACTGCGCTTTTGTTTTGAACAGTACTACGACATTTCTGCCAAGAGTAACTATAACTTTGAGAAGCCCTTCCTCTGGCTCGCCCGGAAGCTCATCGGAGACCCCAACTTGGAGTTTGTCGCCATGCCCGCTCTTGCCCCGCCAGAGGTCGTCATGGACCCAGCCTTGGCAGCGCAGTACGAGCACGACCTAGAGGTAACCCTCCGCCCTCCCTCCGACAGGCTTGGGCTCGGGCCGGGGCTGGGCTGGCTCCCGCGGCTCACGGCTGAGTGCGCTGGTGTCCATCTCTTTCCCTCCAGGTTGCTCAGACCACTGCGCTCCCAGACGAGGATGACGACCTGTGAGGATGTGCAGCGGCCCGGCGTCAGAAGTCTAGTTTTATAGGCAACTGTCCTGTGATGTCAGCGGTGCCGCGTGTGTGCCACTTTGTTATCTAGCTAAGCAGACATGTGCTTCATCTTGGGATGCTGAAGGAGATGAGTGGTTTCGGAGTGAATGTGGCAGTTACCCTTCATTTGGACCTGCATATTTAGCTGTTTGGAACGCAGTTGTTTTCCTTCTTGAGTTTCAAATATAAGACTGCTACAGTCACATCACATTACTCGGTGGTGAAATCTTGTTTGTTATTGTCATTCCCGTTCCTTTTCGTTTAGAATCAGAATAAAGTTGTATTTCAAATATCTAAGCCAGCGAGCACATCCCTGTCTGAGCTGTGAGCGCTGAGAGCCGCTTGCAGGGAGCTGGTCTTGGCTTGGCCCAAGGCAGCCTGCAGCCTGTCCCGTGTCCTCTTGGCTTCCGAGTCCGTCTGTGGCATGCTGTGGACCGGTTGTGTTAGGTGAGGAGGGCGAGGCATGCGTGTGGCCGGTGTCCTTGACCTGGGACGGTCAAGTCTGCCCGCCTGTGTTGGTTGGCCGTGGCACCTAGGAACCAGAGCCTTTTCCCGTGAGGGATGGGGTGCGCTGAGCTTCAGAGTAGAGGTAGCCCCGTTTCCATGTCGGTCTGCAGGAGGAGGGGTGATGTGAATTGTCGGGGATTGTCAGGAGGGAGCCGCCTGCCTTTCCCGCTGTGAGTCCTCTGGTGGATGCTATGGGGTCTGTCTGCCTGCTGCTGCAGGTGCCCTGAGCCTTCAGACCCAGAGGCTGTCCGAGGCCGGGGCAAGTGGGGCCAGCGGTGGCTGGGCTGCTGCAGCCCAGGGCTGCCCAGCAGCGGTCTGTTCCAGGGCGTCTGAGTCTGCAGCGCTCTGCCCAAGCTGTCCTCCCCTGTGTGCACCGCCGCTCACCACGGTTCCTGCTCACCACGGCTGTCCTTCCCGTGCGTGAGCAGCTGTAGGAGACGGCTTCCTGCCTGGAGCAGCGGTGAAAAGGTCGTGGGTGAGATGCGGAGGGTGGCCTTGACCAAGACGGACCTTAGTCGCTGTGCAGGCTGGCGCCCACGTCCACCCAGGTCTAGCTGGCCCTGTAAACTGTGCCATGCACTCAGCTGGGTTTCAGCGTCTTGTGTCAGGAGAGGTTTTTGCTGGTTGTGATGGAACCTTCCAGATGTTTTGAACTTCATGTGTGTGTGACCTGTAGAATGTGAGTATCTGCCATGCCAGGCAGCTGAGTGCCAGAGGCAGAGTGTGTAAGGGCACCGGGAGAGGATTGCGGGCCCTTCCTTCACTGGGAGGAAAACATTGTTGCAAACGTGCGGACTTGGCCTGCCTGCAGTTTCTGAGTCATGTCCAGTGGCTGCTGTCCCCCCGGTGACCACAGGCCTTAGCGTGTGAAACTGGCAGTGGCGAGGGTCGGGGGCCATGTGTGCGGGATGGGGGGTCCCCGATTCGGAGTGCGGTGTGCACGTAGGGGCGAACGGGATGAGGTCACTACACACGAGTCGTGTAGAGCGAGGTCACGGGAGAAGGCACATGTTTGCACGAGTAAGCGTGAAGCGCATTAGACTGGGAAGGGGAAGGTGTTCTCAGAAGACCATCTCCGTCATGGCGGGCTGGTTCCCAAAATCACAGCGAGGCGCTGAGTTGAAGTTGCAGGGTGTCTGGCAACGCAGATGAAAGGGGAGAGGCTGTCCTGGCCTGGCCCAGGCCGTGCACCGCGCCTGTCACCGCAGGGTCTGGTCTGGTGGCGAGGACACGGGGAGGAGTAGGTGAGCGGTGGGCTCGGGCACTGGGGGCTCTGGGCGGCGAGTGTCCAAGTGGTGGCTGGGTTTCAGAGGGCCGTGGGCCAGGTGGACAGCGCTGGCGTGGCGTGGCGTGGCATGGCCTTCACATGTGGCTCTGGGGACCAGGGGGCACTGACGACAGTCACCTTCACAGGGGCTGTTGGTGGCTCTGCCTGCGCGGCCCGCGTCCCATGCCATCCACCGCCCGGTGACCTTGGACAGCTGTCCTGCGTGCTGAGCTGCAGTTCTTGCCCTCGTCCTCCTCTTGAGGTGTGTTAGCTTGGCACCGTCGCCCTCGTGCCTGCTGCCCACACACATCCGCCCCAGTGACAGCCCTGGGGAGGCGACCCCAGGTGGGGTGGCCTCCGTCCTGGGGTCAGGTGCACTCCACCTGGCTCAGGGCAGTGTAGTGGGAGCAGTGATGGGCCATGCTGGTGTTGGCCATACAGTCCTCCGGGGATCGCAGGGTGTCCGGGGCCTTGTAAGGTCAGGGTCCGCACGCCCCTGGCCATGGGGCGTGTCCCAGGAGCTTTGCTAGGACTCCCGTGAGGCTCAGGGGAGCCAGGCTGTGGGGCTGGGCCAGACCTAAAGCACCCTGGGGATGCGGAAGCCTTGGGGGCTGGCATGACCCAAGGGGTGAAGGAATTCAGGGCAACTGTGGCAGTGGGAGGGCAGTTGCTCACAGGTTGGGCTGCACTGAGCTCTCTTCCGAGAGCCAGGCGCACACCTGTGGTCTCCACGCTGGGGAAGCTGAGGCAGGAGGATCGCTGCAGGGGTGAGGCCAGCCAGGGCTGCACGCCGGAGCTGTGCATAGCGAGCCCCTGTATCAAGACAGTCAGAACTCGGGTGGGAAGCCACTGAAGGCCCAGAAGCCCTGTAAACGGCGACAGCGTGAGTGTGCAGGGCTGCTGAGGCCAGCCTCCCCACGGCTAGGGTGTGGGCATCGCAGGGACGGCCCCGCGGTGGCTGTGGCCACACTGGTGCACAGGAGTGATGGTGCCCGGGGCGAGGCAGGAGCAGCTCTGCCTGGGAGCAGGGTGGCGAGGCCAGCCGTGAGGCTGTGGTGTGGCTGATGGTGGCTTGCTGGCCCGGCCCAGTGGGGGTCAGTGCGGGGCAGGAGCGGTCTTGGGGCAGGCGAGGTGCGGCTCGGTGTTTTAATTAGAAAGTTGCTAATTTTAATTTTAGTATGCTCACGTTGGTTAAAACTTCCTTCAATGCTTTTTATGTCTTAAAACTTGCTCTGCAGCCTCCCAGCTGGAAATGGGGCCGGCAAGGTACCCGCCTGTAACCCCGGCACTGGGGAGGCTGAGGCGGGAGGCTCACCACCAGCTGTTCTGAGCTGCATCGTAAGGAGATGGAGGCGGCCCTGGAGTC
This sequence comes from Cavia porcellus, assembly GCF_034190915.1. Taxonomy (NCBI): domain Eukaryota; kingdom Metazoa; phylum Chordata; class Mammalia; order Rodentia; family Caviidae; genus Cavia; species Cavia porcellus. The sequence continues at coordinate 1,226,619 of NW_026947499.1, read as the reverse complement.
ACCTTCCTGCCCCGGAAGAACCCTTTGACACCAGGGGAGCTTGGTGTCCTCCCTGGAGCCAGCCGCGGGACTGGGGTTAATTTGGGGACCGGCATCTCCAGGGCAGAGGATGTGTGACCGCCCGCCGGGGCTGCTTTCTGGGGCGGGGTCCTCCCCCTCAGCCTCCCAAGCCCTGGGTTCTGGCTGTGCCCCCGGCCCTGGCTGAAACCCAGCTGTGCTATGCTGTGCTGTGCCGGTTGGCTTCCTCCTGCCTGGGTGGTGTGAGGGCTGGTGGGTTGTGCGTGAGCAGCCGGGTATACGCAGTGAGTCCTGGCTGGGTCCACGGTGGGCAGTAGGTCTCAGGCTGCCATGAGGCCCACGCCTGTGTGGCCGTGCCGTGCACGCGCTGCCCGCCGTCCCGCTGTCCTCTGTGACCAGGCAGTGGGTATCCCGAGGTGCTCCTGCGCTTGCTGGAGAAGCTGGTCGCGGTCAGCCCCAGGAGTGTCCTGGGTGCCCCGAGGGCGGCTGCCCTTTCTCCCGCCGTGTCCTCACTGAGTGTCTTGGACCACCTGCTGTCTCCAGGCATGGCGTTCTCCGTGCTGATGTTGAACCATGAGAGCCAGGTGACGTCAGCAGTGTGTCCGAGGCCTCCGAGGTGAGCGAGGCCACGTGTCCCGTGGGTGCCCATAAGTGGGTCTCCCAGCTGGCCGCCACGGTGTTCCCAGTCCCTCGGCATGAGAGGTTTCCTTGTGGGCTGAGCGGGTGCTGCCCCTGTGCTGTCCTCCCCGCCCACCTCAGGGAGGCTCCCGGGCTCCCGTGCCCCAGCCCTCGGTGTGCGAGCTTGGGACGGCAGAGCGTCATCCCCGAGGACGGAAGGGCCCGGGCAGGCTTCTCTGCCGTCCTGAGTGTCTGCCGAGGGGACGCTGGGGCAGCCACTGTCCCCAGCGCCGGAGGCTGAGGCAGATAGGTTGCTGCGGGAAAGAGCTGGGCTTGCACTCTGGGACTGCAGGTGGCCTGTGGGACACACCCGTGGGGACCATGGGGGCCCTCCCAGCTGAGGCTGAGGAGTGGCGGGACTCATGGGGGCCGAGGGTGTGTGTGTGTGTGTGTGTGTGTGTGTGTGTGTGTTCCCCACCCCCACCCAGAGGTTAACTCGGCCTCACCCGCCACCAGGTGCCTGTGCCCTGCGCCCGTCCCAGCCCCAACCCATCAGCTGTGTTTGGGGGCAGGGTCAGGACCCCCAGAAACGGCGAGCGTCCCCCACCGCGCCCACACGGCGGAGATGGCGGGTCTGCCGCGCTGCTCTTGCTGCTGCTGGGAGCTGAGGGCCGGCCAGCGGGTTAACGTCTGGAGAACTGCAGGGTCCAGCCCTCTGTGGCTGACGGCCACCATCCTCGGCGGTGCCCTCTGCCCGCCCGGCTGGGTGTGGTGCTGCACAGGCACCTCCTCAGCCCCCGCGAGGCTGACGCAGGAGGGTCCGCGAGCAAGACGCTGTCTAAAGGACCTGGGCTGGTGCCCCAGTACCGCAGAACAAGGGCGTGGGCCACGCTGTGGGGATCTGGCGTCTCCTGGGTTTCCTGAGCCCAATTTACAGCAGAGGGCGAGGGCCATGTGGACTGCGGCCCAGCAGGGGCCTGGTTCCTCACTGGGGAGATGGGCACCCGGGCCGCCTCCGGCCGAGCTGACCCCCTCGGCTCCCGCTCCCGCTCCGGCCGGCTCAGCTGCTGGGTGGCCCCGAGCTTTGTTTCTCACCCGCTATCTTACATCTTTGCAGTTCTTTATTTTTTTTGGTCTTTTTGAAACGGGGTCTCCCTATGCAGTGCAGGCTGGCCTTGAGCTCACTCTGTAGCCCAGGCTGCTCTTGAACTCGCAGTGATCCTCCTGCCTCAGCCTCCCAAGTGCTGGGATGACAGGCGTGAGCCCCCACGCCTGGTGCATTTGCAATTAGCTGCAGAACTGAAAAGGTGTCTGCAAGTGCGTGATGGTCGCATCCTTGTGGGGAGCTAATGTGCGGCCGAGGCGCTGCGGTCCCTCCTGCCCCCATTTGTGTACCCACCTTTAATTTGTGAGGCGGGGTCTCCCTGTACTGCTGCATGGTGCAGGCCGGGCCTGAGCTTACTCCTTTTCAGCCTCTCGGTCGCCCTGTGCTGGGATGGCAGCCTGCTGTGTCGGGGGGCAGACAGCCCCTGAAGGCTCAGCACAGTCCCAGCCCGGGAGGCCGAGGCAGGAGGACTGCGTGGAGGTCAGGGGCGGCGGGCTGCACAGCAAGACCCTGGCTCGCAAAGCAAACCCAGGCCAAGCCAGCAAATGAAGAGCCACAGCCTGCGGTCAGCGGCGTAGGCGAGTGGCTCACTTCCCCGTGGGCGGCCAGCTGAGGGCCACAGCCAACCCAGGAGCCCCTCACAGGCGCTCTCCCGCCTGGCCCTGGCACCCTGGAGCCCCTGCTTCCGAGGATTCGCCCGCTCTGGTCTGAGGGCTGGTGCGGCCGGTGCTCCCTCGGCCTGGGCTCGGGGCAGCCCTAGCCCCGACACCCCCGGCTGGACGGCGGCGTGGGCCCTGGCCGGGGCTGTGCCCTGCATGCCTGCTTCCCCCTCCGTGGGGGCGGTCTCTGGGACCCCGGGTCCCGTGGCAGCACCGTGCCTGTCCGGCTGGTCACCTCCCCGCCCACTCCCCACCAGCACCCTAGGCCCAGGACCTTTGCAGCGCGGGGAGCAGCCCAGGGCCTCTGCTGAGTCTCTGGGTTGCCCATGGTGGGCTTGAGCTTGCAGTGCTGGATCCAGTGTGCATTGTTGGGAGTCTTCAGCCTGCAGAGCTGGGATCGCTGGCCGGGTGACCTCGAGCTGCTGCTTGCCAGGACGGCGGCCCGGTCCCGTCAGCTCAGCAGCCCCGGCCTGCTGTGTGAGGCCGCACCATGGCCTCGGCCGCTGTGGCTTCTTGCCTGTCAGGATGCTGTTTGCCACGTGACTGTTGATGGTTAGTTAGCAATCCTTTGAGGGACACCTGCTGAGTCCTGCTCTCCTTTTTCTTCTCCGAGACAAGGTCACACTAAGCAATTCAAGCAGGCCTTGAACTCATTATACAGCCTGGGCTGGCCCTGAGCTCACAGCAAGCCTCCTGCCTCAGCCTCCCGAGAGCTGGGATTACAGAGACCTGCCGTCACGCCCAGCTGCCTGTATTCTTACTTGTTTGAATTTTAAAAAATAAGCTGTTGGGGCTGGGGATTTAGCTCAGCGGCATAAGCGCCTGCCTTGCAAGCAGGCAGTCATGAGTTCGATCCCTGGTACCGATAAAAAGGAAAAAGACAAAAAAAAAAAAAAAAAAGATAAAGCTGTTTAGTTTATTGCATGTTTCAGATACACACATGAGAAAATTGTTTACCTGGTTCTAACCCTGTATGAATTGCACCATGTCTGGAACCGGACAGCTTTAAAGTCCTGAGCCACGGCGTACTGTGCTGAGTGTTCTCGGAGCAGCGGGGCTGTGGACCCCGGCACTCCCAGCCCGGGTCTGAAGTGCTCTAGGACCGGCGGAATTGGGGCCTGCCTCAGTCACTGTGCCCCCAACATCGAGGACACGAGCTGTCTCCGAGAGGGGTGACCCAGTCACGCAGGCGGCAGCAGCCCCAGCACCAGACGCTGGGGTCTGAGGCTCAGGGTGACCACGGCCACGGCGTCCAGCCAAATCTGATTAAATAACACAGGACACAAGGCCAGGAGGGGACGGACAGCGGCTCGGGGCGCAGGGTGCCCCACTTGCAGGCCCAGTTCATTCCTGGTGGGGCGCGGGCACAAGCTGCCAACATCCGGGGTCTGTCGGGAGGCCCCGTGGCCCCTCAATGTCTAACGCTGCTTTCCCAGCTCAGTGTTCGTGATGGTTCGACCGGTGAGTGACGGAAATTGGTCACGAGATGCAGAGGACGGTGGAGCAGCATGGCCACCCAAAACCCCACGTCTGTAGGGAGCCCTGTTTGGGTGAGGGGTGTCCACTCAGCTCAGTCTGCACGGAGCAGACGGTGCACCCTGGCTGCCAGTGCCACCTTGGGTTAACGTGCAGCTGCTTCAGGGACCCAGGAGCCCAGTGGAGCAGAAAAGCCCATTTTTCCTGCAGCCACTGGTCAGCTGGGCCCACATGTTTCCTGAGGGCAGGTGATTACGGGTCGTGGGGTACGCGTGGGTGAGCTCAGCTCTGTGGAGCAGGCAGGGGGATCACTGGAGGCCCAGGCACACCCTGTCTCAAAACAAGAAGAACGCTTTCGGCTGGCTTTTACTCACGTTGTGTGCCAGGCTGGCCAGGACTCACAGCAACCCTCTGGCCTCGGCCTCCCCCATGCCGGGATCACAGGCATGCGCCACCAAGTCCAGCTTGAAACCCGTTTTAGGAGAGCTGGGATGTAGCTTGGTGTGCAGGTCTGGGCTTTGATGCCCAGCATTGCCAAAAACCAACAAAAACTATCACCTGAGGCAGGTATGGTCCACTGCTGCGTCAGGAAACTGTTCCGAGGCTGCCTTTGTGTGAAGGTCAGGCTGTCCCTGAGGTCAGCTGGGTCGGGCATCTCGGCATCTTTGTGAACTGCTGCCCTGGGACTGCGTGTGACCTCATTCCTCTCCGTCACTACATGCTCTGCACTCAACCGGCTGCAGCTGGGGTTTGACACCCGGACCTCGACACGTGGCCGCCAGGTCCCTGAGCTCCTTGCGCAGGGAGCAGCTGCCCAACCCGTCCCAGCCTGTCGGTCCTCAGCCCCTCCACCATGCACACCAGATCCCCACAGGACAGCGGCTTTGGGAGAAGCAGCCTTGAGGGACGAGAGAACCCCACAGCTAAACAGTAATGGGGGGCCACGCAAAGTGGAGGCAACCTCTAGAGGGTCCTTGTTTGGTCCCTGCATTTGACGAACCAGCCAAGGAAAGCATTTGCTAGGTGACAAAAGTGTCCAGGCCTTGATTCTCACTGTGCAGCTCAGGCTGGCCTTGAGCTCGCAGGGACCCTCCTGCCTCAGCAGGCACCTGCCACCTGCCACCGTCCGTGGCGAGGGCTGCTGTTAGTTTTGGGTGTGTGAAGCACTTTCGAGGCCCACTTTGGCCCTGTGTGAACATTTCATGCTGAGCTCACTGCTGAGGCTTCCCGTCCATCCTCAGTGTCCGTGCAGCCGGCACAGGGGTTCGTGGGTCCCCTGCTGCGTTGCGGGTTGGGCGGAGGTGATTGCCTGGTTCTGTCGATTCTGCGTTGCCAGCCGGGAGTCTCTGGGGAGGAACAGCTCTTCCTTAGCCATTTGGGGACCCGGCGACACCCCCACAGCAGGCAAGCACTGGGTTTGCTTCCTGTCTGCTGTCCGGTATCAGCCTGATGGCTCAGTGACCCCCAAATGACCAGTGCGGCTGCCCACAGATGGCCCCTAAGCATTCTAGATTCTTCTCTTTTCTCCTTGAAAGAGAGACAGTCCCGCTTTGTAGTTCAGGCTGGACTTGAACTCACTCTGTAGCCCAGCCTGGCCTCTAGCTCAGTGATCCTCCTGCCTCAGCCTCCCGAGTGCTGGGGTCACAGGCGTGCACCGCCACACCCGGGGTACAGATCCATGGCTGTGTCTCAGTCATTGGTCCTTTCCAGTGACCAAACTGGAAACTGGTTGCCCGGGTGGGGCCCGTGGGCCCCCCAACCTGGCTCTGTGTCATTTCCAGGTGACCCTTGCCTTGCTCCCAGGCCTGACGGAGTCCTCGGGCCGGCTTGTACGCCAAGGTCCCGCAGCCGGCCAGCGCCAGCTCTCAGAGGCCGACACTGGGAGCTGCGTCTGTGTGTTTCGGGCTTGTCTTTGCCGCTGGCCACTTTGAGACCGAGACAGGAAATAGGGAACTTTTTATGAAAAGGAGGGAAGTGAGCTGAGTTCTCACCAATAAATTCAAGAGTCTCTGTTTTTGATTGATGTCTTTTGCACAGTGGTGATATCTTAAGCTGGAATCGCTGTTGTGAGCGATATGCATCTTAACGTGTTAATCAGTGTGCTACTTTAGCGGTGCTAATGGTTTCTTTACTGTCTCCTGTCACTGCTTTAGGATAACTCTGTGTTGCCACTTCCGGGGTAACACCAAGGGGAGACTGAGGCTTTTCTTCTGTGCGTTCTTTTTGTTTGTGTGCTGTTAATATTTAAGAATCAGGACTTAATTCTGTGTGGCTGTGCCGTGAACTATGTTAAGCAGGTTTATTTCAATTTCAAGAGCCCCACTCGGGAGGCTGAGGCAGGAGGACTGCCCTGATTTTGAGGCCAGTTTCAACTACAGAGTGAGCTCAGGGCCAGCCTAAACTGCATAACGAGACCCTGCCTCATGAAACCCAAACCAACCAAAAACAAGCAAACAGAAAAGGGACCTTTCTGGGTCTGAGCCTCAAACCCAGAGACAGGCTGCATCAGGGCCTGCGCGTTTCCCCTCTGGCTGCCTCCCACCCCTCAGGCTCCAGGTTGACAGGGGCGGGGTTATCTCTCTGCTGTTCTTTTCCGAAAGTAAAATCGTGACTTTTACTATATTCTAAGAATGAAACCCGCAGGAGCGGGTGGATTATTTACTTGATTGTTTATTTATTTGAGACCTCACTGACTCAGGGTGCCCCCTAACGTGGTGATCCTCCTGCCTCCCTCTCCCCATCGCTGGGGTGACGGGGTGCCCACCACACCCCACTGGGGGTACATTTACACCCTCACCCAGGACCCCAGCACGGGTGCGGGGTGCCATTTCCAGTCTCAGTGCTGAAGACCGCATTCGGCCCACTTCCTCCTGCTGGGCCGGCGTCTGCAGTGGGCAGCAGCCTGGGCTGCGGTGGGCGCAGCAGAGGGGCCCTCCCGCGGGGTTCTCTCTGGGCCAGGACTTTGAAGATGTCCCGTGCCAGTGTGTGTTTCTGCTTCCTCCTGCACAGGGAGGCCCCAGGGCTCTCAGGTGCCACACACCCACCTGCCTCTGCACACCCGTGCATGCTCACACCTAGGCCAGGCTGATTCTGGGTCATCACCTTCGTGGTTCTCGATTTTCACCCCCTGGGAATGAGCTCGACTTCCACGGTGCTTACATCTGTGCGTGTGCAAAAATGCTGAGAGCACCGTGAGTGTGCAAGTACATGAGAACGCCAGCATTCCAAAGGGGTGTGAGTGTGAACATGGGGTGTGCGAGTGTGTGTGAGAGTTCAAGGACATGTGTGAGTGGAGCGTGCAGCTGTGTGTGAACGGGAGGGTGAGTGTGAACATGGGTTGAATTCCCAGCTCTCGGCTTTTCCTTGGGGTCCGGTTCCCATGCAGAGATGCAGCAGGTGGGAAGCGGTGAGGGCCCCGTCCCTGCACAGAGGACGGGGAGCAGACAGGGAAACTGAGGCAGCATGTGCTGTGCGCATCTCTCTGAAGAGGGCCAGCGTGGGAAGGTGCTGAGCCGAGGGTTGGGGTCGCCCTGTTCGGGGAGGCTCCACCGCTAGCTCCAAGGCCTGGGGCGACTGGAGTCAGGAGCAGCTGCCGAGGTGCACCTGCTGCACAGCACAGCACAGCACCTCCAGGGCCAGCGACAAGCCAGGAGCGCCACCGTGCTGGGACGGGGTCACACCCAGGCTGGACCCAGCCCGGAGCCGCGGTGTTCATTTGGGAGGAACGGGCTTCCCGCGGTAGAATCTGGATTTGTTCCTCAAAGCCCACTCGCTTCTCGGTGTGAGCAAGCTTCGGCTTCTCAGAGAGGTCCGGTGGAAACAGCTGAGGCTGCAGGCGTCCCCGGTCACCCTGCAGCCCTGATGCACCCCAGCTCCAGCCGCCTCCTGCCGGCCGCCTCTGCCCGTGACTGCGGGTGGCAGGTGTTCCTTCCCTGCATATGCTCGGCGTACACCTAGACGCTCCTGAATTCCCGTGGCCTCCAGCGGGCTTTAGGAAGGGGACTGGGTCATGGGGAGTCCACGGATGAACCCACAGCTGGGGGCCCGGCCGGGAGGGTGCATCTCTGAGGTCCTCCCTCCCCTCCACTTCCCGCTCACCGTGCAGAGGGCAGCTCCCCCGCGCCAAGCCCCCAACCTGCCGACCTGTCTTGGAGCTGAGCTGAAATATATCTCTCCTCCTTCAAGTCGCAGGTGTCAGGGATTTTGTCCCAGTGACAAGAAAGTGACAAGGACATGGGATTTATGTTGTTCCTTCACTGATCCTCACAATCGCATCCATCAGAAGGGCCCGGGTGAACGGCCCGGAGACTCTAATCCAGTGATTTGGACCATGACAGGTGCTGGCTTTGATCAGTGGCAGACACAAGGGAGTCACCTTATCCCGGAAGGGTCCCCGCTGTGATGACGCGGCCTCCTGTTGCAGCTGCGGTGAGGAATGCCTGGGTCCGAGCAGCTCCTGGCTTGGATTTCTGTAATAACACATTTGGGGCCCGCTGCCCCGTCCTCTGTCCACTCGCTGGCCCTGAGCTGTGCCAGGCCTGGCGCTGTGAGGACGCACATTTGCCGAGCCCCTGTGCAGCTGCCTCGGCTCCAAGCTGCCTGTCTGTGGCCACCGTCGGCGGTGCTGGCGGGGACCCAGGTCTTACATGAGCCAGGGGAGGGCTCCACCCTGAGCTGAGCCACCCCCCAGCCCCGGGCAGTTTGCTTGTTCTGCTCCACCAAACTCAGACCCAAAAACTTCGGACGGGACCACGGTATCCCTGTCTTGGGACTCGCCACATTTAAAGAATTAGTCCTAATGGGCCGAAATCCTCAGTCTGCCAAAACCAAGCCAAAGGCTTTTGATCTGAGTTACAGTTTAACTCGGTTTCGTCGTGGCAGGCCGTGTTACTGCTGTAATGTCTGCCCTCACACAGCCGTTCCACCGCGGGAGGCTCAGCCGCGGTGCTCACGCCTTTCTGCCGGCTCGCTTGGTCCTGAGCAGGCACAGCTCTGTTACTGCACAGATGGCGGCGGCTCAGAGACCAGGCAGACCGCAGCTTCCCCGTCGGCAGAGGTGCGGGGCCGGGGCTGGGTCCCCCGAACACGGTCCTCCCCACTTCCTTCTGAACGGAAACAGCCGCACGGGGAAGCCAAGTCCAGGCTTTGCAGGAGGAGGGCAGGGATGTGCAAAGCCACACGGATCTCAGGAGCCCGTTCTTCCTTTGGTCTGTGAGCTGGGCCTCTCCGAGCACTCTCCACCTCTTGGTTGCTGTGGATTTAGCAGGTGTGGGGTGGCCAGGCAGTCGGCTCAGGGCTGTGATTCACTCATCCATGACTTTTTCCTGCGGAAGACAGTGAACACTGAGAGCTGCTTTAGGTTTCGGGAAAGGCTGTCGGAAATCTCACTAAAGAGGCGGCCGTGACACTGAAGATTGGCTGGTTGTGTGCTGGGTTCCCCAATTAAACAGCTCCAAGGCAGCGTTGGAAAAGCTCCGAGAGCTCCACTCCAGGGTCACTGACATCAAGGGACCCGTTACCTAGTGTCAAGTTTTAATCTTTCTGTTAGGAGATTTCCAGCAGTACAGACAGTGGGAGGAGAGTCCCCTGGCCGGTGTCCTCCAGAACCTCCGGGAGCTGATTTTCACAGGGGTCCTGTGTTGGTACTGTACCATTCCTGCAATCGTGTCTCCAGAGCTTGAAACAGTCCCAGCCATAAAGGAAGGCTCTAATTTTCCTGAATATCAGGAGGTTTTTTTTTTTCCTGAGACAACATCTCACTGTGTATCCCAGGCTGACTGGAAGTGAGGCAACCCTCCTGCCTCAGCCTCGAGCACTGGGATTTCAAGTGTGCGCCACCATGCCTGCTCAGTGCCATCAGGATTTTGAGAATCAGAAAATACCGGAGAAGACAGAAATGTGACAGGATTGAGAGTCCTTCCTGCACATACATACAGTAAGGTAAATGCCCCTCCCTCCCGAGCCTCCGTGCCTTTGATTTCCATGTGCTCTGTCTGAAGAAGAGCTTACCGCTCTGCCTATAGTGTGTAATCCACTCATCTGGGTCTCCTTTCTGAGCAACAAATGGCCTTTTGATTTATTGGGATTTTTCTTAAAAATGAAACTTAGTATTTTCGGTTAGAGAAGCCTAGATGGCAGTTATTCAAAATGCAGCTGGGCGTGGTGATGCACGCCTGTCATTCCAGCACTCAGGCTGAAGCAGGAGGATCCCTGCGAATTCAAGCCCAGTCTGGGCTCCACAGTGAGTTCAAGGCCACCCCAGACCCTGCCTCAAAACACAAACCAAAAAACCAAACCAAACTAACAGACACCAAGCCACATGAAACCCCGTGCGCTGGGCAGGGACCTCACACCTCGCAGCCCGCCTCTCCCGCACCTGGAGACTCAGCCATCCCTCTTCCTCCTGCACGTCACCATGGTGACAGCGCCCTCCGGTCCCCTTCCCATCGCACCTCCCTCCTGCCCTCCTGGACACAGTAATGAGGGTTGAACCCCTTCAGTTACCAGAGCAGGCACCACTGGACACTCCCAGGCCCGCAGAAGGGTCCCTGTCGGGTGGCACTTTCACTGGTTTCTGCTGTTTACTCAGGAACCAGCAGGGACCTGGGCTCCCAAGAGCCCGTGTGTTTGGCTTTTGCTGTGCCTTGGAGAATCTTCCCTAACAGATGTGGAGTGTCCCTGTCTGTGTGTCTGTCTGTCTGCCTCTCGGTGTCTCTCTCTGGGGTGTTTATAACATTTTCTGTTCCAAACGCGGCCACAGGCGCTCCTGAGCACGGCTGCAAATGTTTCCGCAGATCAATTCCCAGCCGTGAGTCCTGGGCTCCCAGACCCACTCCGCTCTCCGGCCTCACCTGCCTGGCATGCAGCCCGGGGGCCGGGGCGCCTGGTCCTCCTTGCCCTGAGAACAGCCACCCCCTGTCTCGGGAGCTCTGCCCTCTGCCCTCTGTCCCCTCCCGCGCTGGGACTCCACTTTGCCCCGCCTCGCCCCTTGCCTTTGCCCTGACGTTGTAAAATACCGCTGAGGGCACCCGTTTATTTATGGGCTTCTGGCTTTGGAGCCAGAGTCAAGGGGACCGTCCCTTCCACGCGACGCTGGACGCATCTGTCGGATGCTGGATTTTGCTCTGTAGCAGAGTTCCGCCTTTGATGTTGGGATCCATCTGTACACGCGGTGTCAGGTAGGGGCCCGGCCGCATTTGTTCCGGTTTCCCACGGGCCGAGTCTCCCCATTGCCATGGAGGCACTGGCCTGATTCTCTGCAGTGTCACCGGGGTGGCTGTCACCACCCTGGACGCAGCTCTCTCCTGCTCCCCGGTAGAGTTAGGGTGTTGTTTATCTGCCAACGCCACAAGGCTTAGTGGTTGAGGTTCCACAGTGCTTCTCTGTCTGTCTGTCTGTCTGTCTCTGCAGATCTGCTCCTGCTTATTTTTCCCCATGACTTTCAGGATCAAATGTCTGCCTCCTTTCTGCAAATCAAGACACAGCAAAAGGGCTGGGGATTTAGCTCAGCAGCATAAGCACCTGCCTTGCAGGTGTGTGGTCGTGAGTTCGATACCGGGTACTGATAAAAAAGAAAAAGACAAAAAAAAAAAAAAAAAAAAAAAAAAAAGACACTGCAAAAGTCCCCACGTGGAACACGGTGCCGGGGGGCGTGTGCTGTGTGGGGGGCTGGACCTCTGGGCTTCAGCCTGCTGGGAAAGCGCTCCAGCCCGCTCTGGCCGTGCTGCAGCCTCTCAAGATGGGCTTCTTGAGGTCAGGATCCCGGGAGCACAGAGCTCTGAGATGGAACCCCTACTGGGGCTGGGTCCCCAGGTCCCCCAGTTCCTGAGCAGCGGCTCTGCCTGGGAGCTGAGCCGTCTGTTTGGAGACCTCCTGTGCCAGGCACCTTGGACCAGTGAGGCCCAGCCGCCCCGCACCAGCGTCTGGCTGCTGAGTCCGAGGAAGGGTGGACGCCATCATGGTCCAACATGCAGCACCCGCCACTGAGCTTGGCTCCCCGCTCCAGGCTGAGGGTTCCTGCTGCCCACACTGCCCAGGCCGCTGCACCTGGGTGCTGCCCAGAGACCCGTCCTCTTTCCGGGACTGTGGCAGCTTCCTGTGCAGGGGTGAAATTTATTCCTGCGTGTTTTAATTGGGGAGGGCTGGACGCTTCTATTTTTTTTTGGTATCTGGCCTGGAATGTGGGTCCTTTGTGCTGAGCTAGCACTCTTCTTGTGTGGTAGGGGTGGGAGTGCTCCCGAGTCCCTGTGGTGAGGACAGTCACCCCACTGGTGAGGGGTCCCCACACGCTGCTGCCTCCCCAGCACCCGGGTCACAGATGCTGCCGCCAGGGTGCAGGGCCCGCAGGACCCCAGCGTCAGGCGCCCCGTGGCTCAGGTCGCAGTGGCAGAGCCGGTGTGGGATCCTCCGGTGAATCTGATCCTTCAGCGCAGCTCCCGGAGAACACGGTGGTGGCAGCTCAGGCAGGAAGCCACGATGTGGGGATGCACAGTGCAGAGATGGGGGACCTGGACGGGGACCACTCGGGGTGGATGTGCTCCATCTGGCTTTGGGCCCGGCATGGGGTGGTTGTAAGACAGATGGTGTGGAGCGGCACAGGACAGATGGACGGAGCAGTGAGCTGAGTGTGACCTGGTCCCCTGCAGACAGTGCCGCCCCAAGTGTCCCAGGCAAGAAGACTCTCCAGGTAGCACTTCGGAAAGGACGTGAAGGGTCAGATGTGAGCCCGCAGAGCGCTAATCCTGCGGGCAGAATTGGGGAGAAACTGCTTCTGGAGGAGGCAGCCTCGTCAGCCATGGCGAGAAGCATGGTGGGTGGATCGGATGTGGTCAGCACCCGCAGGTGCCTCAGTGGACCCCACGGGAGACGAGGAGACACCGAGCCCCCAGGCCTCGCACCAGGACACGCGCCTGGAGCTCTAGCTAAAGAGGCAACAAAGTCTTAAACAGGAGGAGAGCGGACTGCAGCCAGATGGGCAGGCAGGACGGTGGGTCCCCAGGAGCACGAGAGGGGCCAAAGTCACAGGGAGGGACGCTGCAGGGAGCTGGTGGGCCGGGTGGACCCTGACACCACAGCTCAGAGCCCTGCACCCCTGCCTGGGACTCCCGGGGGCGAGATGGGACTCGGACATCTGGTCCTGACCGCAGGGTGGTGGGGCCACAGGGCACAGAGCCTGGCTTTGCTGGATCCTCGCAGAGCACACTCAGTGTCCACAGCGACCTCTGCGCTTGGGTGCTGGGGCTCAGGTCATCTCCACAGACTGCACGAGGTCTCAGAGGTCACCTCAGAGCAGGAGTCCCACCAGGCCAGGCTCCGTACGGCGGCAATGAGCCCCGCAGGCCACACGAGGGCGCCCATGCTCTGCACACGGACCCGGGTCACCTGCAGCCGGTTGGGGTCAGCCCGGTGCAGAGCCGTGCGTGGACGGATTCCTCCTGCGTCCGGTGGCACTCAGCGCTGCTCACTCGCGAGGAGGGTCCACCTGGAGCCTGGTGTCCTCGGAGCTGCCCCAGGCCCGCCACCCTGGTCACATCCTGGGCTTCGGGGGCTCAGAGAGGCGCCCTGCCCCAGCCGCAGGCAGTGCAGGACGTCGATTCCTGCCAGGCCAAAGACACGGGGCCTGGCTCCCCATGCTTGGGACAGGCAGGCCGCTGGGGACAGGACACAGTGGAAGCCGCGTGCTGGGCCTGTCCAGTTCTGCGCCTGGGCAGCCGGCCGTGGAGGCCCCCGCAGCGCCACGCCACCTCCTGCCTGCCCCACGGAACCCAGCCTCTCTGCACATGGGCACCGGGCCCTAGCGGAGCCAGGCCAGGCCGGGGTGTCCAGGGGAGGAGCCCCGCGGAGCCCTCTGCTCTGCAGCCTGGGGAGGGCCGGAACACGCAGGACATGGGGGTCGAGCCAAGCGTGGGGACTGTGAGGGTGGAGGGCCGAGACCTGGGTCAGATGGGGGTGCTGCTCGGGTTCCCCTCGCCCTGTGACAGTTGCACCCCAGAAAACAGCACCGAGGTCCACCAGCCCAGGACCGCGAGTGCTGCATGGTCATGGCCACCAGAGGGCAGCAGAGCTGAGCCTGAGGCTCCCGCAGCCCACAGAGGCCTGGAAGGGGGGGGCGGGCCCTGCCAGCCGTGACAGGCATTGAACCCTGCATTACCAGGCGGCAGGTGGGGTGGTTTGGGGCACTGGTGGCCAAAGGTGCAGAGCAGCGACTTCGTCCTCCTGGGGCGTTCGCAGCCCTCAGCTCCAAGCCTCGCCTGCTTCCTCTGCTGGTGGCTGTGGAAGACGGTATTCGGGGCTCGGGTGGGCACTAGGGGAGCCCTTCTCCTTTTGCTGGGGAGGGAGCGGCAGGCTCAGGCTCCCTGCAGTGCTGACCCCCAGGCCAGCAGTGTCCAGAGGGACCTGGAGGTTCAGCCTGCCACACAAGGTCTCTGCCACATGGCATCGTGGCTCCTGTGTGGACAGGGGTGACCATGGGGGGTCACGGCCGTGTCATGGGCTGTGGGTCCCTGGGTGAGTCTGGTGCCACCAGAAACACCTGCTGGTCAGGTGTCCACAGCACGCTCCTCCCACGTGTGTGAGGCCCCAGGTGTGGTGGTGGTGTCCTCGGTGGGATCGGTGCTCCGCCTGGCTTCCCCCTTGCCCTGGGCACAGGTTTGACTCTGGCTGTGGTTCCCTGCCTTGGTTCTCAGGGCAATGGTGGTGGCCAGGGACATGGCAGAGGATGGTGTGAGGCTCCCATCCTACCCTGCAAACACTCTGCCCTCTGTCCCTGCTGGCTGGGGCAGCTGAGGGTTCCACAGGAGCCCTGGGGCCTGGTCCCTGGGAGGCAGCTCACTGGCTGGAATCGGAGAGGCCAGCGTCCACCCCAGGTGACCGTGGATTCTGGGCTTTGTTTTGGCAGTGGCCCCATATGACCCAAGGCTCAGAGTTAGACGTGGCAACAGGTAACAGGAGGGACATTGTCACAGTGGCCTGGGCACCGTGGGGATGACGCATCCATGTCTGAGGGCTCACATGGTGGGGTTTGCTTCCCGGAGGACCCGGAGGACCTTCCTCGGGTCCTCCGTCAGCACACGCCGCCGTGACCAGAGGGTGACCGGCGCAGGGAAACCATCATCTGGCCACGTGATGCATTGTACAGGCCCTGCCGGGGCAGGCTGCTCCTCGGGTCAGGGCTGATGGCCCGAGGCTGTGTTCGCATTCCTCCTGGCTGAGGTCACCACGTCTTAGTCAGCAATGGGAGCAGGGTAACTGCTCCTCAGGCTACCTCGAAGTCTCCCAAGGAGGCTGGGGTGCGGCGGGGTCGGGCTCCCCGCAGTGGGCTGGCTGGGGGACAGGATGGCAGGTGACCTTGGAGCCTGGTGCGGCCCAGCCCAGTGGCCCCAGTGCCTTAGTGTGTCCATGGGTTGGGGCACAGGCGCTGGGTCCACAGCTCAGGTGTAGAGCTGCCCCTGCCCCAGGCCACAGGCACTGAGGAGACTCAGGAAGGCCTCAGGGCCAGTGTGCCTGGTGCTCCCAGCGGGGACTGTCCTTCAGCACGGAGGTCTGGGAGCCAGGCTGTCCCCAAGCCCTGGGGGTCAGGAAGACACCTCGGGCGGTGGAGCCCAGTGCGGGGGTGTGTGTGAGACACAGGCCTGGGCTCTTCTTCCCAGAACCGGGCGCAGCCAGGCACCACCCTCGGGTGCTGGGAAGCACAGGGAGTTGCACGCTGGCCCTGGGACAGGTGGACAGCCCGGCGTGGGCAGGACCCCAGGGGCAGGAGCAGGGCGGGCTCTCTCTTCTTCCCTGAGGCACTCGTCTTGGGCGTGTGGTCTCTTTTCTGGTCACTGGTTACCTGCGGGGTGCAGCTGGGCCCGGGAGGACAGGGAGAAGACCCCCCAGGCCATCTGGGGCAGGCTGGGTGGGGAGAGGAGCCTCAGGGAGGAGACGGAAATCTGACTCAAGTCTGAGGAGTTATCATCATCAGTGTTTCCCTAATTGCAAAGGAATTAAAGGACTGAGGAAGGCCAAGAACACAAGTCCAAGGGTACTAGGCGTCGGCTCTTTTGGCAAAGCCAGTTGGTCTGTAATCACTTTTGAGATGTAAGTGCCTGCCTCCCAAAACGTGGCGCTCCTACCCGCTTCTATCAGGCTCCGCAGAAGAGCTGTGGTTGGAAGGGACCCGCGTTAACCGAGGCCAGGTGATGGCTTCTTATTGTAAATCTAAGCAACATTAACACCGCCGGAAACGCAGGTTGTCAGGAAAGCTGAACACAGAGACCTTCTTTGTCCTTGTTGCAGAGGACAGTCTCAGGTTGGCAGCACAGTTAGGTGACAGGGACAGTCATGTGGGAAGACGGGGAGACGAGGAACTGCCCCGGCCGGGCGGGCCATCAGTTCTCCTCTCCAGAACCGGGCCTCAGTGCAGACGGGACCTGAGCCTCCTCCCCGGGGCCCGGCTCTGCAGTTGGGGGCCACAGTGGCAGACAGCCTGCTCCATGCCAGGGAGAGGCAGCCTTGATATCACCAGGTCCCACCCGCCGCCGGCCTGCGTTTCTCCCCACCTGGGCTCCGCCCTGAGGCCGAGCAGCCCCTCCCGCGGCCATCTGCTGCAGGCTCACCTGCCTGAGTGGGCTGGCTGCTGTTGTCTGGATAACGGGAATGCAACGGGTCCCCTTTCTCCACTGCCCATCAGGAAACCGGTCCAATGAGGTGATCACGACGGATCAGGGGCGAGGGCCTTCTCCAACATGCAGCGGAGCTGGGTCAGCTGGGCCGCACAGCAGGCTGGCATGGAGCCCTGGAGACAGCCAGGCCTGCAGCCCACCACCCTGACCCCTCCGTCCCTGGACGGTCCGTCTCCCTTTTGCTTCTGTCAGCGGCCGAGAAAGCCCAGACTGACGTCAGATTTCAGCCGTGGCCTGGCACGTTTCTTTCTAGTCTTAGCATCCTATAAAAGCTTCTGTTCTCTAGGAGTGTCCTGCCCCTCTCCACGCTTTATTCTAACCTTGCAAAAAAGGGCCCCCATCTCTGCCAGGCCGAGTCGGCCTTGTGTGGCCGCGCTCCTGGTGGCTGCACGTGCTCGGGTATGAGCCTGCGTCGGGCTCCCGCAACAGGGCCAGAAGCAGCTGGGCGACGATCCGTTCCAGTCCCTTCTGTTTAACCATGTTTAACCATGCATTTTACAGCCCCTTAGACTCCGACGCACGGGCCAGGGACACTGGGGAGATTCCTCCGCTCTGTCACGGTTTCTTCTCTGGATTCGATGTCCTGGATTTCAGCTGAGCCTTTGTCAACAAACAAAACAACAAGACAAAACATAAAAACGTGACTGCTTTGTGATTTTCCCCTCACATAGAAAGCACCTGTAGTCTCCTGCAAGCGCCTTCTGCTTTGTGTTGATCCTGTTGCCTGTGGCTATGCTGAGCAGGCTCAGGAGGCCCCGGTGCCCGCTTCTCTGCAGGGCAGGAGGCTGCCCACCAGGCCTGATTGGCGCCTTAGGAAAAGGCCCGGGAAGAGGGAACAGGCCTAAGAAAGCACGTCCTCTGGGGGGAGAATCGTAGAACAGAATCACCAGGCTGACTCTCCGAGGTGTGGAGGGCCCGAGGGAGAAGGGAGCTCAAGTGGCCCCGAGTGCGGTCAGCATGGGGGTTTCCGAGACCTCGGGCTCCCAGAGTTTAGTTTTTGTGTGTCAAATATTTTTCTCTTGGAGAGATGGAGAATGTGCTGTGAGGCCCGCTGGGCTTCAGTCTTTGTTCCCTGCCCACAGACTGAGCGGGGGAGCTCGTTCCCTGCTCTGAGCCTCAGTTTCCTTCTCTGCACAGCAGACGTTAAGAGCCTGTTGCAGTAGTGCGTGCCTGTGGTCCCAGCACGCTGGGAGGTTGAAGCAGGAGGATGGAAAATTGGAATTTACCCCCAGTAACTTAGTGACACCCTGTCTCAAAATAAAATACAATTTATGAAAAAGAACCAGGGATGCAGCTCAGTGCAAGGGTCCTGGGGCGCATTCCTGAAGGTGCCGGCTTTGAGAACTAAGAGCTCTCTGCTGTGACAGGCCGAGAGGTGGCCTGGATGTCTACTGGGCACGGGGCTTGCACAGGGCTGTGACTCCAACAATGGAGGTGGCGATGTGACAGTGGTGTGTGGCCGTGGGGTGGCAACACAGAAGGGGCAGGTGGGACCTCGCTGTCCCCTGAGCCCCCTGCATGGTGACTTTGAGCAGACAGTGTCACAGGGCGGTCTGGAGTATGCAGGACAAATGGCCCTGGAGGTCCTGCTCAAAATCTCTGCTCCCTTCCAAATTGAGCTGGAGGTGCAGGGTCCCCGGGGTCACAGGTGTCAGGTCTGCAAGGCTTGCAGGTCATTTCCACGGAAGGAAGCAGGAATGGCCTTGGATCCTTGCCTCGCAGGGTCAGCTTCACACAAGGCCGTCTCCTGCTCGCTCAGAGACCGCCCGTGGCTTGGAGAGCGTGTGTACTCGCCCGGAGCCTTGAGGTCAGTGCCCTGTGCCTGAGAAGCACTTCGTTCGGCATCACAGATGATCTGGGATTTTCCTAAAACTGCCAGGGGGTGGACTGGGGCCTCGGGGCTCCGGGGGACTCCAGCCACTCCCTCCATACAGGACCCACTCTGGAAGCTGCGTCCAAACCCGGCCTAGCAGAGCTGGCTGAGACGCAGCGGGAGCCAGGGGTCAGTGTGCCGTGAGCACAGGTGTGGGGGAGACCTGGGGTGGGGACCGTGGGGAGGCGGGAGAGGGAGGAGGCCCAGCCCGTGGAGCTGAGCTCAGGCAGCCCGTGTCCATGCTCACCGCCTGGTAAGGCTGCTCCTCCCCGGAGTGGAGGGGTTCACAGGGAACCTGAGCGCGGGGACAACAGCTTCTGTCCCCCAAATCCCTCACACTCAAAGAGGCATTTCCGGAGGTAGGGCTTGCAGTTGGCCCCGAGTGGTGGGGGAGCGGGCGAGTCCCATAAGCAGCTCAGGGCGGGCATCAGGGCGGCACAGGACACCCAGGGAGACCCCACCGTCCACCCTCCACTGCCCGTGCCCTCTGTGGCTCTGTTGTCAGCTGGCTCCCTCTAGGCCCGTGCTGCAGGTGGGCCCGGGCCCGGTCCTCTGACGTGGCCTTCCCAGTCGTGGCCTCCTCTCTGTCCCCTCCCGATGGGACATCCGAGGCCCTGCCACCTTCTTTCGGGAGGGCAGTGTGACCGATGTCCGGCTTCTCTGTGGCTTGGGAGGGCTGCAAGTGCCCCTGGGAGATGAGGCCGAGCAGGGGCGGAGCTGACAAGGACCCCGGAGAAAGCCCTGGCCTGGGGCCAGAGTGGACAGTGAAGGTGGCCCTGAGGAGGGTTTGGTCCCCAGGAAGGGAGGGACTCAGAATGGCCTCTTCCTCCCCCTTGGTCACTTCCCTCCCCTGGGTCTCACCCGCCAGCCGATAGTGTGCTGTCCGCTGGGGTCCCTGGGAGGGGACGTGGGCCTCCTGGTGCCGCAGAAGGCCTTGTGCTGACTGACACTGCGAAGGTGGTGTGAGGGCCCCCTGGTTTCCTCGGTGGGTTTCTGGAACCGCATCTGCCTCCTGCCTGTTCTGGTCCCACTCCTCGGGTGCGGGTGGGATGCACTCCAGGGCCACACTGGAAACAGGCGCCTCGGGGGACAGCTGGCACGGCTGCTGGATGGCACCTCCCTGGAGCGCTCACTGGGCACACGGAGGGGTCCACGGCTCCTCCAGCTGCACAGTGGCTTTTGAAGTGTCCTCTGGGAGCCTGGGCTGGCCGCTGGGGACAGATCAGGGAGCTGTGAGAAGGGACACGAGAGGACACCTTGGTGTAAAGAATTTAGCTCGGGTGGAGAACAGAACCCTGCGCCCCGAATGCGACAGCAAATCTTCATGATCAGTGTGACTGGCAGGAGAGCCTCGAGGTTGACAAAGCACACAACTATGGGCCTGGGAGTGACCTTGGGGCCTTGTGCTGGCCTTCTGCTGGCCTTCTGCTGGCTGGCTCTTCTCTGCTGTCTCTGTTTCCTGCTCACTCTGGGGCCAGCTGGGCACGGACTGAACTCTCGGAAACCGGGAGTCACCCCAAACCCCTCCTCCTCTAAGGTACTGCGCCCGACTCTGCTCCATGATGGAGAGCTAAGGTGGAGCGGGCTGGATCTGAGGGGACGTGGGGCAGGGGCAGCCCGGAGGAGCCCTGTGGACACAGGCGCGTGAGGAGCAGAGGCTGGAACACCCAGCAGTGTGGTCAGAAGAGGGAGGGCGAGGGCGCTGGGGAGGGCACAGCGGGCTGTCCTCCGGAGGGCGAGTCTGGGTCAGCGGAGTGTGGAAGGCAGTGATTTGCCCACCCGGGACCAGTCTGTCCCCCCACACTTCCTCCCTCCTGCGTCGTCCAGGCTTATTCTGCCCAGTTTTTCTCATTTCTCCCGGCGGGAGTGCAGGTTGCTGGTTTGGGGTGTTTCTTTCCTTACTCGGGCATCTGGTGCCGTGAGTTCCCCTCCAAGCCTGCTCCAGCTGTGCCCACACTTTGATCCCTGGTGTTTTCACCCCATTCAGTTCAGACGGTTTCTTAGCTTCGCTGAGGTTACTGTGTCACTGCTGGCTTAGGTGAGCACACAATGTGATTACCGATCACAGGAGGGCTCCCTGCAGCCCTCTGCTGTGGGTGGCAGCTCGGCTTCCCAGTGTCTTCCCTGCTGACTGGGGGCGGAGGACAAGGCAGAGCCGCCTTGGGCAGGGCCGCGCTGGGTGATGAGATCCAGATGTCCATTGTCCTCTTCCTTTCTTCCAAAACTCTTGCTAATTCTCGTCTCCTCCTCTTCTATGACTGTAAGAGGCAGGATTCTCCCGAGAAGCAGCGCCAACAGTGCCCCCGCCCTGCCTGCACTGGGAGGGGACCCAGGGCCTCCCCGAGGAGCCAGAGCCGCGTCCCGGCCCCCTTCCAGACAGGCGCTTGCTAAGTTTCCCAGTCTGGGCCTCAGCTTGCCACCCTCCTGTCTCAGCCGCCCAGAGTGCTCGCTGGGGCTCTCACCACTCTCTTTCCGCTGTGTACATTGTTCCATCATTATCAGTCTGTCCCCAAGTAGAGCTGTCACTGTCCGGTTCCCGCCACCGCATTGCTCAGACCCTGGCTTTCTATTTGGGTCTCTGTCTTCAGCTTCTGCTGTCTGGGGAGAGGGTGAGGTACATGGTGCTGAGGCATTGCCAGGACCTGGCAGCCCGACCTGTCTCTCCTTTCTCCCCACCCTCACGGGGTCCTGTGCCCCCAAGAACCCTTGTCACAGCTCAGAGACTTGGGTCCCTAACCTCCAGTATGCGTCCTCAGGAGGGCGTGCGCTCAATGGGCTGCGGGCTCAGCGGACCGTCTTCAGTGGGGTGTGTCCTCAGTGGGGTGTGCCATCAGTGGGGCGTGTCCTTGTGGTGTGTGTCCCCAGTGAGGTGTGTCCTCCGTGGTGTGTGTCCCCAGTGGGGTGTGTCCTCCTGTGGGGTGTGTCGTCCATGGTGTGTGTCGCTGGTGGGGTGTGTCCTCCGTGGTGTGTGTCCCCAGTGGGGCGTGTCCTCCGTGGGGTGTGTCCTCCGTGGGCTCACTCTCTCTGAGGAGTCAGCAGTGACTGGAAGCTGCCTGAGGGCCCAGGCACACAGGTCCCTGAGGTGGAGGAGCACAGGGCCAGGGCAGGCGGTGTCTCTGCGGCTTGGACTGCTGTGAGGCCAGGGTGTGGCCTATGATGCAATTGCCATGGGCCTCATCCCTCGTCCACTGCTGGCCAGAGCATGTGTGAAGGTCAGTGCTGCCAGGTCCCCGGCTGGGTCTCCGTACATTCTGTGTGTGCTGTGCTTCTGCTGTGATGAAGTGACTTCTTTCTGTTTCTGTTTGGAAAAGTGTTTATTCCTCCCGTTTGGCTTCGATCTGATTCCCACACAATAACACTTGCTTTTGTTTTTCTGAGACAAGTTCTCACTATGTACTTCAAGCTGGCCTCTGACACACTATGCAGCATAGGCTGTCCCCAAACTCGTGGAGACCCTTCTGCCTCTGCCTCCTGGGTGCTGGGATTACAGGTGTGAACATTTGAACATTCACTCTTTAAAGTATAAAGTTCAGTAGTGTTTTCACAGGGTTGCACAATCACCCTCACTAACTTCAGAACGTTCCTCACTCCGAACAGAAGCCCTCGCCATGAGCCTGAATATCACGAGGGCAAAAGGACCAAGGACAGCAGTCGTGCCGGCTCCCAGGCCAGCCCCCGGGAGAGGGCCCCGGTGCAGGACCCCGGGCTAACAGTCATGAGCCCTGGTGGCCCGCTCCTCGTGGCCGGCTCTGTAGGAGCTCAGGCAGGGCCCATCTCCTGTTCTCTGGTTTGGGTGTGAGCATTTCTGTGCCCCTCCAGATACCATTTCCATGTCTCTGTAGGAATGCCCCGTAGCCCTGAGGGTGCTCACCTATTCCAGTGGGACAGTTTGTGTTTAGATCACCGTTATTCAAGCATTCTAGCTTATAGTTTTGATTGACTGCCCTCCCTTCTCTGTGTCTGTCTGTCTGTCTCCCCAGTGTGTCAGGGTCTGACTATGTGATCCAGTTGAGATTCTCCTGTCTCAGCCTCCAGTGTGCTCAGATTCCCAGCATGCATCAGCACTCCTGAGTTTCTGTCTCTTGCTTTTCATGATGTCACTGCTTTGGAGGAATGCTGGACCTCGTGAGTGAGACAGGAGATGGGTGGTTCAGCCAGGAATCAGGGGCGGCTCTCCTGCTGGGCCACAGAGATTCGCGCACCCGTGTGTCTGTGGTGTGTCTGTGGTGTGTGTGTGCGTGTCTGTGGTGTGTCTGTGGTGTGTGTGTCTGTTAAGTCACTCTAGGAGGTTCCCCAGTGGTCCAGGTTGACCTGGGACCTGAGAGCTGCCCTACCCAAGGACTCGCTGAGTGGCAGGCTTGGTCACTCGCACACTGTCCCCTGTTGAGCAGTGCGGTTGAGGTCCCATCACTACCCGGCCCCACAGTGCACCCACAGCTCAGTTGGAGTGAAGGCCAGGCAGGCCATCTAGGACTCGGCTCATTACCTTCCAGATCCCAGGGTCCTGCATAGTGCCCACTGCACCTGGGTGGAGGAGCAGGTCCCTGGGGCCACCAGGGGACAGGCTGGCAGTGAGGTGGTGCTGAGCATGTGGAGCAGATCAGGATGTGGAGCTCACAGCCCTGAGGACAGTGTCTGGAGCTCCTCGGGTGGCGCAGGGTGAGTGTGAGTGGGGCCTGGCTCCCCGACCCCAACTCTCCCTGCTTCCACAGCACTTCCAAAATCACAGCTGGGAAGCCAGCAGGGCGCAGAAACACGTGCTGCTCCTCTGCATGGGGTCCAAGGAAGTCCATCCAGAGACACGGGAGCAGCAGGATGGTGGCCAGGCAGGGTGGGGAGAGCGACAGTGACCAGCAGCTTTGGGACTCAGCTGGACCCAGGGATGTGGGTGACCTGCTGTGCACACAGTGACCTCAGCCAACATGCATGTCCTGTGTCTTTGAACACTGCTGCCGATGTGATAAACCCAGCACTCAGGAGGCTGAGGCAGGAGGATCCCCTCAAGTTCCAGGCCAGCCTAGGCTTTGTCGTGAGTTCAAGGCAGCTTCAACTACAGAGACCCTGTCTCAGAAAACAGAATACCCAACCAAACCAAATCAAATAAAAATGCTAACGCAATCCATGTCAGCATTCTTTCTTTGAGGGGTACTGGAGATCAAAGTCACGACTTTGCACTTGCCAGGCAGGCACTTGTGCCGCTGAACCATATCCCTGGCCCCCATTCCCAGTCTTACCAAAAATTGCTAAATGTCACTGCTGACTAGTATGGCGTAATCTTTCCACATGGATACACAGATCAGAGCTCACGGTCACCCCACTGGGGTGGCGGGGGAGGAGTCAACACTGGAGAGCCACGCCCTATGCGGGTGCTTGTGTTTTATTTCTCAGTTAAATGTGATCAATGTCTGACACCTCCAAGCTTCGGATGCTGCTCTCAGGTGCAGAGGGTGGGGCAGGGCTTGCCAGGGTCTGGCTGTGCAGACCGGGTATTTTATAACCAGCTCCGTCCCGCCACTGGGTAGAGGGTGCCGGCCTCTATCTCCTCTGTCTATAGAGAAGTTCTCGGCTTGAAGGGGAGCAGCAGCCCGGCGTGGTGGTCCTTGTGCATCATCTCCGTGCTGGGGAGGCTGAGCCAGGCGGATTGCTGCAGGTCTGAGGCCAGCCTGGACCTGAGATGCTGTCTTGGAGAAAAGAGAGAGGGAGAGAGAGAAGGGGAGGCCCTGGCTGTGTTCAGCCCTGGGCGTGGGAAGGCCTGGGTATTCCTCCATCCTCCAACTGTGGAACTCTTCTGCTGGGCCCACACTGCCCCCGCCCTCAGCACCGGGGCAGCGAGGGCCTGGGGGCGGGCGGTGACCGGGAGAAGAGAGCTGTACACTGGTTTTCTGCAGCCTCGGCCGGGCGGGACAAAGGTCGAGGTTTAGGAGCCTGGTGCAGGGGGTGGCGGCAGATCTGGGGTGCACGCCAGCTCGCAGGCAGCTGCGGGCGCTTCATGATCAGATAATCGGGCCCCACCTCGGCTGCTGCTGCTCCCTGTTTAGGAAGTGCAGGCGGGCTCTCCATTCCCATTTAAAGCCAGGACAGCGAGGCCAGCGCCTCCCGGGCGATTCTCTGCTCCATGGGGTCACCAGACGTTTACAGAGAGCTGCTCTTGGCTCGGTGCTGGGTTGTGTGTTCCTCCTGCCTGGCACGGGGGACAGTCGGAGAGGGGGGAGGCTCAGAGCGGCTGGGCAAAGCAGGGTGCCGCTGGCTGTGAGTGTCCGGGCCCCACCCTGATAGGCCTGGCTGCAGTGACAGCTGTGTTTGGAGGAGACCGGGAAACTCTCGTCCGTGGGTAAACTGAGGCACACTGGCTGAGAGTCTGCCTCGGCTGTCCTGCAGCGTGATGTGTGAAGTGGAGTTGGGTAGGGTCATCAGGGCCTGGGAGAGAGGTCAAAGGGGCGGGCGAGGGGTCAGGCCATGGTGAGGCCCGTGACGTGCACACCTGTGCTCTGGGACACACACACAGCCATGTGCCCACAATGTGCCCGCCTGGTCTGTGGCAGCCCTGTTAGGACCCGGAGGCCAGGACGGGTGTAAGCAGGGAGGGGGCCGAGTCTGAGGCACTGACATCACTGGCTCCACCCGCCCTGGCCGAGGTGCGAAGGAGCCAGCCGCGGTGGTGGTGGTGGCAGTGGGTGGGCAGCAGCGGGGGCAGCGGAGGTGAAGCCGAGTCCCTGAGGCTGGCCCATCCAGTGCTGCTGTGCCCCGTCCAGTGCCACATAGCAGGCAGCGGCAGCAGGAGCGTCTGCACCCCCAGGTCTCGAGAGGGTGCTGGGGCCAGGGTGGGGAGCTCTGCCTTCCCCCAGCGGGCGGGCCGCTCTCCTCCTCCTTCTCCTCCTCCTCGGTGTCCCAGCCGGGACAGCCGCCAGCGATCCCGGGCCACGCTCCAGCTCCAAGCCCAGGAGGCGACGCCCCTCAACTCCCGGCAGCCCGGACTTTCCAGCAGCAGCGGCGGCAGCAGGGACATGTCCCTCTCCCCGGGCAGGGGGCAGTGAGGAGGCCACAGAGAATGGCACGCGGCCCCGGACCCTGTGCCATGAGCACGCTGCTGGCCCTGCGCCGTGGGGACCTCTGGCTGCTGCTCCTGTGCGGCGTGTGCCAGGTACCGCGCTGCCCGGGGCTGTGGCTGCCGCTGGGGGTCTGCCCCTACCAGTCTCACGCTGTCACCTTTCCCACCAGGTGCCCAGAGCCCAGCCTGGGGCCCAGGACCACCCAGGTAAGCGCCCTGCTCGCCCACCCACTCCTGCCTTGACTCAGTTTCCCTGCTAAGCTCTCAGCTGCGGGGCCCAAGGACCCGCACTTTGCCTTTGTCCCCTGCACCGTCCCTGAGGGTCTCTGGGGTTTCTGAGCCCTGGTGACAGCTGGCCCCTCACCTGGGGACCCCGGTTTCCAGGGCTGGCCAAGTCCGTCTGTCCTTCAGCTTACAGTGCACACCCTCGGTGTCAGTCCCTGCGGCTGGCCCCACACGGGTGGTCCCACAGTGCTCAGGGCTGTCTGGGGCCGAGCTGCCCTCCATGTGCCCGGCTTGGCCGAGGAAGGCTTCTCACACCAGAGCCGCTGGGGCCCCACTTGGGAATCCTCTGTGCAGACACTTGGGGGAGACGGGCACAACTTTTGGGGACAATGTGGGCACTGCCAGGGCCACGGGCTCTGCAGCCCAGGGTGCCACTGGGTTCTCGGATGGGGACGCCGGCCAGGGACCCCTGAGGCTCGCCTCCTGCCTCCCGTGGGAGCAGCCACCCGGCTCGGCCCCCGCAGCCGATGTTGCTCAGCGCTCCTCCCTGTCCGATGGCCTGGGACGTTGGTCCGTGTCATCGCTGCCCTGTGTCTCAGAGCCGGAGGCTGTGGGTTTCCCCTGTTCCCCTTGTCTCAGCCAGATGTTGGGGTGTGGGTCTGGGAATGGGCACACCCAGCCCTGGGTGCACGGGACTTCGCTCCTGCTGGGACCGGGAGGGGAAGAAGCGGCAGCCACCGCCCAGGTGTCGGGGCTGAGGGGTCCGAGGGGTGTGGGGGCTGGGATCTGCCATGGGACCCCCAAGCCCACCCACCACTTGCAGCTCCCCACAGAACAGAGGGTATGAACGCCCCTTCTGGGCTCTGTGCTCAGACACGGCGTCCACCCAGGCCCACACATCGACAGGCAGGCCCAGGCACCCACACCCGACGTGCTCCCACCCTGGACCCTGCGTCCTGGAGCCGTTTGAGCTCAGTCTCTGCTCCAGATCCAGCTGCGCTCCTCCCTGTGGGGACAGGGCAGGAAGAGCCTTCCCTTCCGCACAGGCACCTGGGGAGAGGTCCGTGCACCCTCACCTGCCCCACGCTGCTCTCTGCCCTCCTGTCCTCCTGTCCTCTGCCCACTTCTGCCCAGCCCAGGAAGGGGAGCGAGGCTGTCATGCCTGCCCAGGTGCAGGTGCACGGCGCCTGGTCTCCACCTCCTCCTCCTCCTTCTTCCCCATTTCCTCGTCCACTTCTCCACCATGTGCAGGGAGGGGAGAAGTGAGCTGGACATAGCCGGGCCACTCTCAGGGAGGCTGAGGCCATAGGTCGGTCTCCATAGCACCAGGGCAGAGCCACCAGGTGGGCAGCAAACCTGTCCGCTTCGGGGTCATGCTCACACTACAGGCACAAAGTGGGTCCTTGGGACAGTGACCTGCACAGGTCACAGAACTGATCCGACACAGGCTCAGCTAGGAACTCAGAACTGGGAGCCAGAGGGGCCACAGAGGTCCCTGACAGCCTGCTGCCCAAGCAGGGGCAGGGAGACGGCCACCCCAGGTGTTGGGGTTCCGGCCGGGTCCCCGGGTCAGCCGGGATCCTCTTCACCACGGCCACCCAGATTCCAGCTTTGGAAAGGGTTGCTGAGCTCTCTGCACGCTCCTATCCGCCCACACTGGACCTCGGGCCAGCAGGCACGCAGCAGATAGCGCAGCCTGGAAACCGAGTCCACAGGGCAGCTGACTGGGCAACTGCAGGGCCCGGCGGGTGGCCCGGTGTCCACATTGTGCATCTGCCCATGCTGGGCCTGGTAACCAGGTGTCCACTGGACCCTTCCCTCCAGGGTGGGTGAGTGTCCAGTTTGGGAAATCATCTCAGAGCAAGCGTGCTCCTCTGCACTGCCTTTTCTGAGTGTCCCTGACTGCGGGCTGACCCTGCAGAGAGAGGGAGACAAGCGGGCTTCGTACCCCACCCTGGCCCTGGAGGGGATGGGTCAGGGGCTGGGGGGCAGGCACCGGCACAGGGAGCCCAGGATCCCACCCTCCCTCCGGGCCCTTTGCCCTGGTGGCCATGTGCAGCAGCCATCCATGTGTCCTCCTGCAGGTGGCGTTTGTCTCAACTAGGGGCCTGGTTGGCTCACGGGCCACGAGTCCAGTCGTTTCCAGGAGGTCAGGGCAGCGCTGCGGCCCTATTTTTAGAAGGCTGAGAGCCAAAGCAGATAATTACGGTAATTACAGCTGTGTTTACACACTGCCATATGGTGGGCAAGGGCAGCGAAACTGCTGGCCACGCTGGGACCGGCCAGGGACAAAAGCATTCACAATGGAAATGCCAAACGCAGAGTGTGGTCCTGGGGACGCTCGGGTCAGCACGTGACCCTCCACGTCGCCGCCCACTCCTGACCTCGATGGCCATTTTTTAATTGATAGCATCGGAAATTTGGGAGATTGCCAAGACAGAAAATGGAATTTCTGTTTGACAGAGGGGACAGGAGGGACAGGTGGATGTCACCTTAGATAGCAAAGAAGCCAACCAGGGGACAGACAGCCCGACCAAGGCTGCAGGGGGCCTAATGGCCTAGAGGAAAGAGCTGGGGGACAGCGAGGACGCCAGGGCCAGGGGCAGCAGAGGGGGCACCTGTGAGCTGCACCCGGGCCAGAAAGAGGTGGCTGAGCAGGGCGTGGTGGCGCACAGCTGTAATCCTAGCGTTTTGGGAGGCTGAGGCAGGAGGATCCCAAGTCCAAGTTCAGCCTGGGTAATTTAGCAACTTGTTAAAAGTGAGTCTCAAAATAAACCATCGAGCAGGTCTGGGGGTGTAGCTCAGTGGGCAGGCTCTAAGTTCAATCCCCGCCCACGGGAAAGAAAAGGAATCAGAGAAGGCAGGAGGGGAGGGATCGGGGAGCGGGAGCGCCAAGCCCCTGGGGGCCTGGCAGGGTCCTGCTCCCCTGGGGTGTGGACCGAGGAGGGGCAGGGCCAGGGGCAGGGCGGACTCAGTCCTGAGCAAAGCTGAGGACACAGCTCCTCCGTTGACGTGGCCAGGGCCGAAGGAAGTGGAAGGGGAGGACTGAAGCTCCGTTTCTGAGCCCGACTCCATCTGCCTGTCTGCCTGTCTGTCTGTCTCTCTCACACACATGCACACGCACACACTGAAGGACTACAACTTTGAGCACCACGGGAGAACTGGCCAGTGCCTGGCTGCAGCCTGGCCTCTCCCTGCCCTCCCCCGCCCCGTGCTCTCCTCCCTCCTCCCTCCAGGCTGGCCCGGTCCCGGCCCCTCCCTAGTTGGTCCTTTGGGGAGAGACTTTCTCAGCCACCCTGTGAGTGCGGAAGTCACAGCATGGCTGGCGGACTGTCCCCGCCGGCCCTGTGATGAAGGCTGTCTTTTTAGCAGAATGGGACTCTCTGTTCTTTGGAAACCTTTGGGACTTGGGGTGCTTTGCTCCCCGGGGCACCCACGCTGATCCTTTCCTCTGGTGAGCACCACACAGGTTTTAACTTAAGAAGCTGCTGACTTTGCTGCAGGGAAAGGTCTCAGAAATAAACCCCAAGACTCTCTGGCTTCTCCTCTGAAAGGGGAGACCAGGGCCGGGGTGCGGCTTGTCTGGTGCAGGGGACGCCTGGGTTTGATCCCCAGCCTGTGCGTACGTGTGCGCTCTCAAACACACATGGAAGGAACTGCAAGTGGGGAGCGCTGGCCCTGTGTCCCCAGCTGTAAAAAAAGTGAGGGTCCACGTCCAGCAGGTGACAACTTCGGTGGCCAGCAGTGTCCCTGCTGCCTGGATGATGGGGTGGGTGGATTCCGGCAGCCCCATGCCTACCTGTGCCAGCCCTGGAGCTGCATCTCGGGCTGGCCTGTCCTGTGACACGGCCTGTCCTGTGTGTGGCCTGAGTCCGTGCTGTGGCCAGGTGGCCTGCAGCCCACGGAGCCCAGACCCACCCTCCGCCTCCTCCTCCGGGCCATGTGTGGGGCTTCGCCTGGCCCATGCCTGCCCAGAGCTGGCTGGCACTCTAGCCACCGAGTCCCCAGTGGCTGTCGTGTGGACCAGGGTTCGGGGCACACACCTGTCCTCTGCACACAGGTGCTGTTTCCTTTCTTGGTTTTTCCCAGTTGAACATACCGGAGAGTGGGCGGAGGTGGAAAGTGACCCCTGACCCCCGTCTTCCAGGAAGGTGGACGTGGGGCCCTGGGCGTCTCCTCCCCGCCTCACCTGAGGCTGCGCCCAGCTTCTGCTCAGCCCTGGGGGCTCTCAAGATCTGGCAGTGACACTGAGGGACAGGTGCAGGCTGAAATGGGACCAGGGTCAGGGTCCGGGCAGATGCCGCTGTCTATGCCCGCCCTGCTGCAGCCCCTCCGGGGCTCACAGTTGCACCCTTCCTTATGGCTTTGCAAGATGGTTCCTGAGCAGTCTCCACACTGATTTCCACAGTGGCTGTGCGGTTCACATCCCACCAGTGTGGACGGGGCCCCGCAGCCTCGCCAGCCTTTGTTATTATTTGATTGATGGCTGTTTTTTCCGGGGTGAGACGGAACTTCAGCGGTGGTGTGGTTTGTGCTTCTCTAGAGGCCAGAGGCACCAGCACCCAGAGCTGCGCCCTCCCCCTGGCTGCAGGGAGTCAGCTCCAAGGCGGCCACAGCAGCCAGGAGGAGCCCGGCCTCGGCCACCCGAGCCCCCTTTCACTGCCCGCAGCACAGCTCACTGGCCTGGACTCCTGTAGGTTCTGGGTTTGTCAGTCGGACACTCCTGCCCAGACCCCTGATCCTGCAGCAAATCCTCAAGCGTAGAGTCAGACCCTTGGGCTCCGTGGCACGGCGGGGCCTCCAGCCTCCTGAGCCCTTTACCTGCCAGCCAAGGAGTAGAGCTCTGACCTCCCAGCCCCAGACTTTGGAAATCGGTCAGGCTGACCTTCATGGAAGCATTCAAAAGCCACTTGCATGTCTTTTTCTTGAGCTGCACGTGTCCTCTGCCTGAATGTCCTGGGATTTTTCCTCTTCAATAGGGATTTTGGGTGTGTGTGTGTCGTGCAATGCTGGGGGTGGAAGCCCGGGCCTCGGGTAGGATAGCAAAGTCCTCGCTGGGGAGCTGCCGCCTCAGGCCGCAGGAGCTCTGCGAGCAGAGCTAAGGTCAGATGTCTGAATCGGCACAGTTCCGTCGGTTACTTGCTATACAAACCTCGTCCTCTACTTGGATTTAATTTGCCTTTTTTTTCTGCACAGAGATTTTGAAAAATTAATGTACTATGCATTTCCTGTTTTTCCGGAACTGGGGTCTCACTATGCAGTTCGGGTTGGCCTTGAGCTTGCTATGATCTCCTCCTGCCTCAGCCTCCTGAGTGCTGGGGGTACAGCCCCCAGCTATTACACTGAGACTTTGACTCATCTGGGAGTTTCTGTGGCATGGAGAGTGGGGTAGGGATATTAACGTTTTCTAAACGGTTCACTGGCTCCCGTGACTTTGGTGGAGTTTGTTTTCCCTCTGATTTAAAGTGCCGCCTTGATCTTAAACTAAATTCTCATATTCCTGGGAACATCTGTGACCTCTCCGGACGGAGTCTGCTCCCAGAAGCTCAGCTGCCCCCTTCGGCCTCTATCCCGAAACCCTTTCCCAGCGCTGCTACAGGAAAACCCGCACTGTATTTAGGTTCACGAAAGGAGCCTGGTGTTTTATAATGAGCCTGCTTTTCCAGAATAAATTGAGGTGAGCAGAGTGTTCTTCACAGCCCTCGGGATTATTGTATTTTTTGTTGTCTTCATGAAAATTGTGTACGGTTCTTATTGTTTTGTTCTCAAATGGTTTTCTCTCTGCATTGATTGCATTTGGAGAGGAGAATTTCATGCCGTTTTTTAGCACTATTGTTGGAACACGGGAGAGCTCCGGGCTTTGTTACTGATCAGCCTCTTCGCTAAGCCCCTTCATTGTGTGGAGCTGCCTTTACCTTGCACATCAGGCACACGTCATTTGACAGTAACGATCCCATCACCTCCCTCCCGAGGCTTCCTGTCCCCCTGGTGCCCTCTGCTGCGCCTGGCATTCGGGGTGGGGATGTATCGAGTCACAGAGACTGGTGAGAGCCCTCACTGGGACTAAGCTGAGAGCAGAGCGGGGACAGGCTCAGGCTCAGCTCCCTCACGGTGGAGACTTCGATTGCCCTGGGCGCAAGGTGGTGGTTACCCCCCAGGAACAGGGCAGACCCATCACGTGAGGGTGCCCAGTGGGGAGGACAGAAGAAGGTGCAGCCCTGCAATGTGGGTCCAGGCCGAGCAGAAGGGTCACACGGGACATGGGAGAGGAGTTGTTTCTGGGGTGCAGGAGACAGAGGTCCAGGGGGGGCCAAAGGAGACTCAGCTGCCCCGTGCATCACGTCCAGCTGGCCTCGTGCCCTGCAGGGGACGCTGTGGTCCCTGTCCTCACACACGGGCAAAGGACGCAGTAGCCTGCGAGGTCATGGCTGGAGTGAAATGCGGGAGTGTTTATAAACCGCCCCCGGCGAGTCTGCGGTAGTGCTGGGGATTTTTAGCCTCCTGCTTCTCTGCTGTCGGGTTTCATCAGATAATCCCTCTCAGACAGTGGGATAATGGATGGTGGACCCCCTCGGGGTCTCCACCCTAACTGGCCCGTTCTTAGCCTTTGCTGTCAGGCATCTCAGCCTTTGCTTTCTCGAGTGAGAAGGCCCGATTCATTCCGTCTTGTCTCATTAGAGAGCCGTGCATCGATTTCTAATGGAAGGGCTTCCTCCAAACAGAGCATGCGCACTGAACGTGCCCTGGGCGTGGCCGTGGTCACTGTGACATTTCCCAGCCCGCGTGGGGCACGGTGGCCGAGGTCCTCCTCAGCCCCTTCCCTCAGCGGGTTGAAATGTCACCTCCTCCTCCCCAGAGTTTTCGGTCCTGGCCTCTGTTTCCCACTACTGGCCGCTGGAAAGCGTGGATGGGATCCATGAACTTCAGGACGTGGCTGCAGGTAACACAAACGGAGGAGCTGCTTCCCCCTGTGCAGAGGGCGTGCTCTCAGGATTTCACCAGACTTAGGGGCCACTGTGCTGGGAGGGCTGGGCTTGGGGTTCAAACTAGGACTCAAATGTGCTTTCCTTGATCAACTCGCTGTTGCTCTCCCAAAAGAGACCCACTGCACAAGAGTCCAGCCGTGTGTGTGTGTGTGTGTGTGTCCATTGGCCTGGCAGCCCCCAGTTTTGTGACCTCAAGGACACTCAAGACGCGGGGCTGCTCACTCTTAGTGGAGTCACCGGTCCACATATCACCCAGGACCTCACCCCTACCCTGTCCCAGCCCCGTGGAGAACGGCCAGGGTCTCTGTCTCTCTGCCCTGGCTCAGTCCCCCTGGAGGGGAAGCCGAGGATTCCCTGCATGGTTCTCGCACTGCAGGAAGGATTCCCTTGCAAGTTCAGGTTTTGGGCAGCCTGGGGTGGGGGGTCACCTTTCACTTTGTTGACTTTCTGCTCCTGACTGTCGTGGAACATCAAGGCAGGCCGGGACCCATGGTGGCTGTGCAGCCTTTCTGCAGTGTTTGGTTAAACACATACATGCACATACACATGCATGCACACACATGCACACACACATGCACATGCATGTACAAACATGTGCACACACAGAAACTGCTGATTGTTGTGCTGTCTGCACCAGCACACTGCAGAGAGGCCTTTCAGTGCGTCCCACAGCGAGAATAAAGACATAGTTATAATAATGGGGAGCCATGGGGGTCCTAAGCCCAACCAAGATGAAGGCCTCAACCCAGAGCCCAACCTGGGTTTTATGAACTCTCCAGGAGGGGAGGGGCTTGGGGATGAGTGACAGAGGGGCGGGGAATATGTGGGAGCTGAACTGGGCCAGGTAGGAGCCCTGAGGTCGCCTCTGCCATGTGCAGGGGGCCAGAAATGCAGAGAGAGTGACCTGCACAGCACAGCTGAGGAGGTGTCTAATAATCTGGAGTCCATGCCTCAGCTCTGGTGTACAATCTCGTCTGCCCTGGGAAGTCACAGCCTCTTTCTTGAGGCTCAGGCCCAGCCCATAGTGTGGAGCACGGCTCTCCATCCCACCTGGCTCAGCCACTTATTTGTGGGGTCGCTGGGCCGGGTGACACTGACCTTCACGTTGCTTCAGAGATGACACAGCAGCTCCCCAGCCAGCCCAGTTTACAGTGCTACAAGCCAAAGGGACAAAGAAATGGCCCAGCCAGCTCTGTGCATGTCAGTGCAGCCCTGCCATGTGGGTCTTGCCGTGTCTGGAGACAGCGCAGAGTTTACCCAAAATGGAGAGAGCTGCTCTTCCTCAAGGTCGTCCGGGTGGTTCCCACAGCCCAGCACTATTTCCCTTACTGCTATGATTTTATGTTCTGCTGGAAATCGCCACCAAAGGCTCTAAAATATTTCTCTCAGATCTGAGCATTGAAGAACATCAGAGCTGCTGTCAGGGCCACCAGTGTCCTGGGAGCCCAGTGTCGCCCTGCTCCTGGCCGGCTCCCTGTCCAGCAGGCTGCAGGCTGGCGTTTCCCCTAGGTCTGCGCTAGGGATGAAAGACCCCAGTGTGTGTGTGGACAGGTGGGCATGAAGCCGGTCACTTTCCCTGGCTGTGATCCCGTTCTCTTTCCTGGAGCCCGAGTTTCCAAGCCACCCTCAGGGAATCACCTCACCAAGTGTGTTGTGGAGACAGTGCACTGTGGGGGTGAGCCGGAGCGCTCAGAGCTAGGGGTGCTCTCGGATGAGGCCGCACAGCCAGCCACCCGTCTCCTGCTCCTTGCTGAGCTCTCTGTTGTCCAGGGACCCCGTACTGTGAGGTCCTGAGCACCTTTCCCAGGACAGATTCTTCCCTAAATGCAGCACAATTGCCCTGAGCTTGCCTTTGGTTTGCTGAAGGTGCTGAATTCTGAAACTGAGTATTTCAGCGGGGTCCCGTGACCCTGGAGTGCCAGCAGCCACACTGGCGTTGCTGAGGACCCCGCGTCTTGGGGATGGTGCCCTGCCAGCGGACGTCAGTGGGACCCTGGGCCCTTGAGGTCCGAGACTGGGGACCGCACGCAGCCATGCAGGCTGTGGAAGGTTGTGGGCGCTCCGTGCGGTGGCCGCGCTCTGCTGCTCTGTCTGTCACCGTCCTGCCCAGCTGTCTCCATGCCGTGTCTGTGTCCTGTCAGTGCCTGTGATGTCACTTCGATGCGGCCGCTTTAGAAACGGCCGAGCTCAGCGTCCTGTCTCTCAGCCGAGGGCCTGGATCAAAGCCGTGCAGTTGGCAGCCTCGTGTTCAGCTTGCAAGTACAGTGTCCACCTTCGTCCTGCTGGATCCCGAGAGCAGGGCGGGGAGGGCGCAGACCCCGGGCTCCGCCCTCCACTCATGCGCTGTGCTTTTGTCTCTGTCCTTCCCAGCCCTGCGAGCTCACAACCTCACTGTGTTCCTTCCCCACACCTCCACCTTTGTGCCCACCCGGGGCTCTGCCTACTCCAATCTCTCTGCGACCGTAGGTGAGCTCTCATCCGCTGTGTTCTGTGTTGTCCGGTCTGCATGTGCGGTGAGTTCTAGAGCTGGGTTCTGCAGGACTGCAGGGTCCTGGTCCAAAGGCGCAGGGACAGATGGACAAGGACACGCAAGAGAGAGAGAGAGAGGGCCAGGGTGAGCTGGGTGCTGTGGTGCAGTTATCCCAACACTGAGAGGCTGAGGCAGGAGGGTCCCAAGTTCAAGCCTTGCCTGGGCAACTTGGCAATATCCTGACTCAAAATTTAAAAAATGAAAAGGGGCTGAGGATGTGACCCAGTGCAAAGGCCCTGGGTTCGATCCCCAGTATTGAAAAACTTAAAAAAAATAAAACACAGAAAAGAAAAAAATAGAGGAAAAGGGTCAGGGTGTAATGACCCACGCAGAGTCCTGTCTGGAGGTGTGCGGGTCTCCTCTCCCAGCCCAGAGTCTCGTTAATCAGCTGTTTGTTTCCAGAACAGAACCCACCCAGAAATGGGAATTTTAGTTATTATACTTTTTTTGAATCCATTTTATTTCAAAGAGAAAAAAAGAAAAAAAATTCAAAACTCATCAAGCAGGGGCAACAATGGGACATACATTGTGCACTGTTACCCCCAAATCTTTTACCCAGAGCACAAGATCCCTGCATTCAATTATCCCAACAACACCAGCACAGAAATTTTAGCCAGCTGTGGTGGTGCACACCTGTAATCCCAGCACTTGGGAGGCTGAGGCAGGAGGATCACTGCGAGCTCAGTGCCAGCCTGGGTTACACAGTGAGACCCTGTCTCAAAAAAAAAAAAAAAAAAGAAAAAGAAAAAGAAAAAGAAAAAAACAAAACAAAAATTATAGTGAAAGGGTTTCTAAGAGTTGCATTCTTTGGGAGAGGAAAAGGATGCTCTTCCGTGGACAATTAAAGCTGCTTTACTTTGTGCAAAATGTGATCTCTCACAAGCAGTGAAGTCAGCATTTCTCGTGCAGCTGGATTTTAAAAGCGGTGGGAGCCGCCACGGCACACGCCTCCGCACAGGCAGTGAATAACTGCTGCCTTCCGGGACAGACCCAGAGCCCGCTCCCTTCCCGCTTCCCGGAGACTGAGACATTGCTTTGCGGGTGTAGACCGACAGCCCTGAGCCAGGCCTCAGCCTGCCTTTGGTCGGCACGTCGCTGGCTGCTGCCCCAGGGAGGCGGCTCAAACATTAATTCAGCCTGTAGACCACCAGCTCTGGGTCTGCACGGCCCAGCCTCGCTGTCCAGCCCAGCCGAGGGCCATCCTGGTGACCACAGCACTACGAGGCCTGCTGTGGGTCGGGTCTGGCCAGCCCCTGAGGTTCTGTCCACCTGAGGGCTACCATGACAGGGCCCCATGTGTTCTCCTGACCCTGGGCAGCCCAGGCAGCTGGGCTTGGTGTCCCCAGCAAAGGACAAATGCCCATCTCCGGGGTCATCACAGCTTCCCTGTGGAGTCTGTCCTCCGTCCACCTGGCCCTCGGGTCCACCAGCTTGGGTGCTAGCAGAGAGGCTCCCTGAGAGTCTGAAGTGGGGCCGTGCTCTGGCCTCGCGCAGAGGGACCAGAGTTTGGGAGGGGAGGGTGCGGGTGTGGATGCACACCCACGCGTGGCTGAGTCCCAGTGGCCGCTCCCAGAGGAGCCTGGACTGAGAGGCGGGCGGCAGAGGGCCAGCACGACTGTCACAGCCTCACTGGGTGTATACACGTGCACTGCCCCGGCTGGCACCAGCAGCTCGAGGTCTCAGTGTCACCCAGCACCGAGACTGAAAGTCCTGTCATTTAATGACTGGCCGTCACACATGCTCGTGGCGGGTCTGACCCGGGTGTCCTGGGGCCCGCGTCCCCTGCCAGGCCTCACGATCAGTCTTCTGTGTCCCCAGACCTCATGGAGGCGAAGGTCAACAAGAGCATCTACCTCAGGGAGGAGAAGGGGGTGACCCTGCTTCTCTACAACAGCTCCTCCTGCATCAGCAGCCCCGCGCGGTGCGGCCCCACGGGTGAGTGAGGGCAGGGGCTTGGGTCTTCCTCCTGGCTCGCCGGCCGGTGACCCCGCTTGGCCTGGTGGCCGACGGGCAGTGAAGCCCTCAGCAGCTGCGGGTGTGTGAGGCCGTCACGTTCAAGCGGGCAGGGGATGCAGGCGTCCCGCGGAGCTGCTGTGGCAGATGTGTTTAATTTTACAAAAGCAGAAGGGAAAAAAGCTCCTTCCTAAAACAGGGCCCGGTGGTGCCGTGGCCTTTGTGGGGAGGAAATTGCGGGGTGGCTCCCGCAGCGTTATTTCTGGCTCGGGTGGGGGCCGGGTGTGCCTGTGAACTCTGCCGGTGTCCACTTTCATGTCCTAAGGCAGCCGGGCTGTCCCAGCCCTGGCTGAAGCCATGCGGAGCCCAGGGCCCAAGTCCTGAGAGATGAAGATGTGGCTCCCCCTCCCGGGTAGGTGCCAGGGTCTCTGTCTGGCTCAGATGACGTAGACAAGGTGGATCTGAGACGGGTGGCTGCTCACCACAGTGACCAGGCCACCTTCCGGCCTGCAGGGCTGCTCCTTGGTGACATTGTAAAGATGTTCATTTCCAGAGGGAGGAGGCCCCTTCAGGTCCCCCAGAGCCCTGGGGCTCCTCGGCCTCGCCTGTGGGTCAGTGGTGTGAGCTCTGGGGAGGACGGGATCCACACTGGGGAGACGGAGGAGGCAGAGACACACAGGATGGGTGCAGATGGCCGCATAGACTCTGGGCTTTGTTCCCGCATCCAGACCTCACATGCCCCAGCTTGGGGACAGCAGTGGGAGACCCAGAGAACACCTGTCCTTGCCGCAGCTTGGGGAAGGGCAGGCTGCCCTGCACCCCAGGGTCCATCCCAGGTGACCCAAGGGGAGAGCCCCTGACAGCTGCCCGGGCCCCTGAGGGAGAGCTGCAGACTTTCCAGCACATTCCGGCCTCTGGCCATGCTGGGCCTGGCGGGCAGCAGGGTCAGACTTTAAATTATCCACCATGGTTGAGACTAGGGAATGTCCAAGGATGTCCAGTGTCCCGAGAGCCCCTGAATCCAATGTGGCCCCTGTGTGGTTCCTTCTCTGCATCTCGCAGCCTGGCTTGGGGCAGTGCTGGGGTTTGGTCCTCTCTGTGGTCCTTGGGCAGCCTGAGCTCTTAGAAGTAAAACAGGCCGATTGACACAGCCCCATCTCGGGGTGCGTGAAGACGGGAGGCCCCGTGGACCCCGCTTCCCAGCAGCTGCTCCTTAAGAGCCCGTTCGGGCATCAGCCCAGAGCTTGTGGCTCTGAACGCTTCCCCTCTCTCTTCTGCTCCTCTTCAGCCCAGCGCCACCCAGTGGGGTGACCTGGAGAGCGGCTGATTGCGCAGGGCACCCACAGCTCCCTGGCCTTAACCCTGGGCACTCTTGTACACCAGCATCAGCTCTGCTTGTGCCCAGAGACGCTTGCCTGCAGGATGGGGTGGGGTGGCAGGAAGAGCTGCCAGGCTTGGCCGGGTCCCCTCGTTAGCAGGCGCCTGACCGGAACCTCGGGAGCCCGCTTGCTTTAGAGCCTGGCC
The DNA here is from genome assembly GCF_034190915.1 of Cavia porcellus. Classification (NCBI taxonomy): domain Eukaryota; kingdom Metazoa; phylum Chordata; class Mammalia; order Rodentia; family Caviidae; genus Cavia; species Cavia porcellus. The sequence continues at coordinate 1,187,942 of NW_026947499.1, read as the reverse complement.
AGGTGCCCCCCTTGGGGCAGCGACGCTGGTGGTGGGCAGCTGCAGGCCTGGGCTGCAGGCGGTGCCTCTGCTGTGTCCTCTGACTGCCCGGCCTCCACGTGCTCCAGCACCTCAGGCAGCGGCTGCAGAGCCCCAGGGACAGCCAAGCCTTGAGGGACCTGGGCCGGGGGCTTCAGACACCACAGGCAGCCTCAGGGGAGCTCTCATGAGGGGAAACTGAGGCCTCAGAGGCAGCAGGATTGCCAGCACCACAGTGTGCTTTCTTCCTGATGGCCCAGGGACCAGTCCTGCAGGGGGGAGCTCCCAGGCCAGAGACCGTGGCCCCACGAGCCGTGTCCGCCTCCACCCCTTGGCTGGATGCTGCCTGGCTGGCACAGCCACACAGGCGGGCCGTGGGCAGCAGGTGGCTCCCGCGTCCGTGCTCCCACCTCCCACACGCCACGTCCCCGCTCTGTGCTCCCAGCCAGCTGTCACAGGGCTCTAAACGGTTTTTTAAAAATTCATATTCATGCCCTGTAGATGAGAAAATCTACATCTGTGACCTTTCTTTGAAGGTTGTGAGACCCCCAGGCTCCCTGCCCTGCGGCAGCTTCTGGCTCGGGCCGAGGCCAGCTCCAGGGGCCTCGACCAGGCTAGGGCCGAGGGGCAGCGGCCACTGCCCTGCTGGCTTTCACCATCTCCCCCGGCGTGAGCGGGGAGGAGAGGGCCCCGTGTTTGCCTCAGATGGGGTCGGTGATAGGGGCCTCTGGTGCCTGCGGAGATGGGGTGGGAGCAGTGTCCCTGCTGGGGGCTGTCTGTGTGTCCCCATGGCCCACAGCCCATGAGCATGGCTCTCCTGTCCCCATTTCTTGCTGGCACCCCCCGCAGGCCCCCCTGAGCCCTCCCCCAGCTCCTGGCTGCCCTCTGTGGCCTCCGTCACCCTCCCGCTCCTGCTCCCGTGTACAGAGCGGTTCGGCCCGGCCCTCTCTCCTCAGCGCTGTGTCCTGCCTGGACTCCACATCCTTGCTCTGCCCTCCAGGGCTGCTGGGCCTCTCCCTGGTGGCCGGGTCCCTGCTCTGCCTGAGGCTGGTGGCTGTGAGCCTGTTTCTGCGGTGTGGTGCGAAGGGACCCGGTTCCTCCCCGGCTCCTGCATTACCAGTGCCTTCCTGTCAGGCTGCTGACCCGCGTGGCACAGGGGCGATCTCCACCCCGTAGAACGTCGCCATCCACAGTCACCTTGGTCAGGTGCCCACGTGGCTTTGTGCCCTCTGTCCTCCTTGTGTTCTGGATGGCACAGGACTCAGCGCTCACAGTGAGCTCCAGGCCGGGGCTCCACTTACAGTGACCATGATGGCTCCGTTCCCCTGGACCTCACTGCCGTGCTGGCTGTGGTGCCCCCTAGATGCAGGCAGGGACCCCACAGAGACCTGACCACACCTCACACAGAGGCTGCTGCTGTGCCGGCCGGGCTGGGGTGAGGAGATCCTCGCCCTCCCCGCGGATCTGCACCTAAAGCCTGGATCTGAGGGGGCCGAGCCTCCTACTCTCTTTGGAAGATTCCTTCAAACGCTGATGAGAACCTTAAGCCTCAACATGCAGCACGGATGCTGTTTGGGCTGATTCCCAGGTTTCCCTGAATGGCAGAGGCTTGGAGCCCACCAAGGTTGCCACGTGGAGCCATCGCCATAAATGCGGGGACTCGCACAAAACTTCGGCTCATGGGACCCGCGGTGAGGGCGCCTGCCAGGGCACCGTGGCTGTGGATTCGGCCTCACTGAAGACGGCCAGAGTGAGCAGTGCCATTGACACAAAGGCCAGGGCCACTGCCCGCCCCTTCCTCCACCCCACGCTGTGACCAGCTGTGGACACTGCAGTTGTAACAGGGACCTTGCTCCGTGGGTCCCCCGGGGTCTGGGCCTGCCAAGCACTCGCCCTTGAATGTCCTGGGAACAGTCGCTGCCATAGTGATCTCAGACATCAAACACCTCAAAGCGTGCTCTGGTCAGGCAGGAGCTCCTGCAGAGACGGATTCTAAAGCCTGGATCTGAGGGGGCCGAGCCTCCTACTCTCTTTGGAAGATTCCTTCAAACGCTGATGAGAACCTTAAGCCTCAACATGCAGTGCGGATGCTGTTTGGGACGCAGCTCTGTGAGGACGTAGAGACAACAACCTGGCACTGCGTTGACGGGCACAGAAGGACCCACGGGCAGGCGGGGTTCTGAGTGTTATGAGCCAGCTGGCCCGGGAGGACCCCTTCCGCTGAGAAGCACATTGAGCTGTAGTTCTGAGACGCTGCCCGGCCGTGCGTGGACCTGGGCTGGCGCGGTGTCCATGCCCTGCATCCTCTGGCTCCGGACAGCTGTGTCAGGGGCCTCGGAGTCCTGTCTGAGCAATTGGGCAGCAGCAGGGCCACTGGGCCATTCCAAGGGATGCTTTCTTGGGCCCCCAGGAAGGTGCCTGGCGCCCGGGAACCCTGGACCAGGACAGCGGTGATGCCCCATCCCCTGTGCCTCCGTCCACTTACCCTGCCCTTCCTCTCCCCAGGCGTCACCTTTTCCTTTTTCTGGAAGATCCAGGGAGAGCAGTCCCGGCCAGCCCCTTCCACGTACGGGGGACAGGTCATCTCTGACGGCTTCAAGGTCTGCTCCAGTGGCAGCCGGGGCTCTGTGGAGCTGTACACGCGTGATGACTTCATGATGTGGGAGGCTGCCTTCAGCCCGCTGGGTGAGTAGCATCCCTGGCCCTGGTTAAATTTTGTCCTTTTCTTCCCCTTCACCGCCTCCTCTTCCTGCCTGTCTGTGGAGGGACAAGCTGCCTGGCACAGGGAAGGGGAGCTGGGGGGCACACGGCTGTGGCCTGGGAGGAGACTTGGTGGGCTGGAGGACACAGGGCCCTGTGGGAAGGCTGGGGTACAGGGCACAGAGCCCAGGGTGGCGACTTCCCTGTGGCGGGATGCCCATCTGTTGGCCTAGGCTGGAGGCTGGACCAGAAGCTGGAGGGCCGGGCAGGGCTGCAGTGGACCCTGGAGAAGGGCAGAGGGGGCCTGTAGGGACAGCCCAGGCAGTGACTGGGAGACAGGTGGGGTGGAGGGCGGGAAGGAGGCCAGGGATGGCCTCTTGGGACTCTCAAGGGTGTCCCTTCCTGGCCTGTCCACGGTGGCTCCATGGTTCACTCCCTAGAAAGCCTGGAAGCGGAGCCGGCTGGCCTGGCCACCCGCCTTGGGCCCTGTGACCTTGAGCCTTGGTCTCCACGTTGGTTAGATGGGGACAGTATCAGCGCCACTGTAGGAAGGCAGAGCGGGGTTAGTGGAGGCCCGGGGGTCTGGCAGCTTCAGCAGGGCTCGAGGCTTTCAGGGGAGCACGCACCCCACCCTGGGAGTGAGCAAACAGAGCAGAGCGTTCTTAGAATTCCTCCTCCTGGATCCTCCAGACGGGAAATTACGTCGCCTCCTGTCCCCACAGTGCTGCGGTCTCTCTGGGGCTCCTCCTCCCGGGCTCTGGGTGCGGCCACCTTTCCTGTGGGAGCCTCAGCCCAGGCACGGGACCAGGCTCGGGCGGGTTCTCGGGACTGAACTTGGCTTAGATCCCTGAACTGGAGACGGGGATCGCCACAGTCCACTCGCACGGGAAGGGAGAGCTTCCCTTACAAGTGTCCTCCAGAGATGAGAACTGTCAGTAAGGTACACGGTCCAGGGTCAGGGGCCAGGGCTGAGCGTGCCCTTTGGGAGAGCTGCCCGGTCCCTCCAGCCTCTGAACACAGCACTTGCCCAATGCAGGGAACACAGCTGGCCTCAATGCGCTGTGGGTGAACACGGAGGCTCTGGGTCAGAGCTCCCCGAGGAGCTGGGAGCTGGTCTCTGTCATATCCGTCAGCTTCCCTGGCTCAGAGCTGAGGTTGGCACCGTGGTCACAGGCCCGAATCGGGGCCTTGGTGGTTTTGCAGATCCGCCTCAGCCTCCCCGTGGCCGGCGTGCCCCCCGTAGAGGCTCTTGCTGTGACTGATGGGCTGACACCGATGTCCTGGTCACCCAGGGCCCACTGTTCCCGCCGGGGACTGAGTGGGCTGTGGGCAGCAGCGTCCTCTGTTCAGACCTTTTGTCCGCGCTCTGTTCAGTGGGTTGCTGAGTTCCAAGGGTTCTCTGTGTGCTGCAGGCCTCAGGGGCCAGAATCACGCCCTTCACAAAGCTCCTCTCCCGTTGGCGGCCGGGGCTGCCCTTGTCCTGACAGCACCTTTCTCGGAGCAGAGGTTCTTAGCTCTAATGAAGCCCGCCTGTCAGCTGTTTCCTCCATGGGCTGTGCCTTTTGTTCTGATGGGAAGGTCATCACCACCCAGGCCCACCCCAGTGATGCCAGCCCTTGGGAGGCTGAGACAGGAGGATGTTGGGGCCAGCCTGGGCTGCCCAGCGAGTTCGAGGTGAGCCTGAGCCACGTGGAAAGACCCTGTCTCAAACAAACAGCCACAGACAGCGAAGGTCACTGCCAAACTCCAGGGCATCTGGATTTTCTCCTGTGATTTTCAGGAGTTTATAGTTTTACATTTTATATTTGGGTCCATCATTCACTTTGGCTTGGCTTTTGTGGTGGGTTTGACGTCTGTCTAGAGTTATTTCTCTTTTGTTTTTGTACTGAATCTCCAGTTGTTCTTGGGCATGCCTGGCTGGGCTTCTGACCCTGGGCTGCCATCTGTCTAACTCTCCAGCCCTCCCACGCTCCCTCCATTCTGACCAAGGTGACCGTCCAGTGAGTCTTGCAGGCCGGTGGTGTCTGTCCTCCAAGTCTATGTTACCCTTCACTGATGTGGGTTTCCTGGGTATCTACCTTTGCATAGAAACTGGAGAATCAGTTTGAGGCAAGTGAGACCTGAACACCGAAGGCCCTCATATTTCTTTTCATTGCATGAATAAGCGATGGTGTGGGTTTATTAAGAGTACAGGTTTGACCAGTTCATCAGGGTTCGGAGGAAAGCGCTGACTTTTGCGTGCTAACCTTGTGTCCCCAGTCCTGCTCTAACCACTTACTGAGCTCGTGTCCTGCCTTTTAAAAAGTATCCGCTCACCTCGGCTCGCAGGCGTTCACCTTTGTGGCTCCCACATTTAGATCATAGTCTTCTTAAACTACCTCTGAGGATGGGGCCGGAGGGCAGCCTCTTTCCTGGGCTCTAGGGGACTGGAGAAGCTCAGTCTCTGCTGTGGCCCGCACAGGGCTCCCCAAGTTTAGGTCAGCAGTCCTGGTAAGATGGGGGCGCACAGGGACAGGAAGGGCTCGCGCCGGGAGCTGGTCCCACCCGCCTAGAGCCGCCACCTCCTCTCCTCAGGCCCTTACTGGACTCACGTCCTGTTCACCTGGAAATCCAAGGAGGGCCTCAAAGTCTACGTCAACGGGACCCTGAGCACCTGGGACTCCCGCGGGAGAGTGTCGCGGGACTACGGGGAGCCCAGCACGAACCTGGTGATCGGGTCTGAGCAGGACCGGACCCAGTGCTATGAGAACGGCGCTTTTGACGAGTTCATCTTCTGGGAGCGGGCGCTGAACCCAGCCGAGATCCGGATGTACTTCACGGCCGCTGTCGGTCAGTGAGTGTGCCCCGGGCTCTGTCCTGGGCACCCCCTGCCCCCTGTTTCCCCCTGTCCCACCGCGGGCAGTGTGGTGGGTGTGAGCAACATCCCTACAGACCTCTCAGCACTGTCCTGTTCCACAACATAAGACAGAGGAGCTAACGAGCTTCATCGTTAGGTGGTCGTGGGAACTGAACTCAGGGCCTTCTAATAAAGTTTTAGTCTTTTGAGCCAGGGTCTCACTGTGTAGCCCAGGCTGGCCTTGAATGCACAGTGATCCTCCTGGGTCAGCCTCCTGAGTGCCAGGAGCACAGGTGTGTTCCAACACACACAAGTTTATTTTTTATTTCGAGGCAGGGTTGCTAAGCCACTAACTTGAACCTGGGCTCCTCCTGCCTCAGCCTTCCAGGGTGCTGGGATTCCTGGAGGAGTGACCCATACACAACCCTCCCTCTGGTCCCAGCTCGAAAGTGTGTGTGCTGGAGGCCCACAGCGGTCAGGGATTTGAATATTCAGGCCCTCAGTGCACTAAACCCCGAATGCCCCAGCAGCGTGGAGCACAAGGGGCCATCTCTGCTGGGCGCAGGGAAGGTTGGGCGGATCAGGATTCAAATATCCACGCTAAAGGGGCCGTGCCGGGGGCGGCCGGGAGTCACTTTTGAGAAACCGAGGAACCCTCCCCGTCACGTCAGTTTAACCACTTAAAAGTGTGTGCCGCCTCCTGCTTGCCCTTCAGACCTGTCCCCACCATGTCCGCACGGCCACACTGTTCCCAAGCATGTACACAGGTGCAGTGATGGCCGCAGGTCCCTGGAGAGGCCCTTTCTCTGAGGCCAGCCGGGCAGGGCACTCCTTCTCCCCATCGACCACTGTGGTGCCATCCACGGGGTGAGTGCCTCTCTGTGCCCTTCAAAGGTGACTGCTGGCCCCTGCCATGCCAGCCAGGCCCGACCCTGCCAGCAGGATGGGGGAAGGGGCGCCGTGTGCTGGGCACTTGCAGGGTGAGGCCTGCGTCTCCCTGGCCTCCCGTGGTCACCATGGAGCAGAGCTCCATGGCCCTTTTTGCTGTTGTCTTGCTTGAGTCAAACGTAGGTGTGATGTGGCCTTGACTCCTGGACGCCGAGGAATGCGTGTCACCGGAACAGAGGAGCAGAGCAGCTTGGGGCCCAGTTCTCCCATCAGTGTGGTGTCTGGGTCCGCCGGCCACTAGGGGACAGTGAGGCCACCAACGTGGTTTCCTCAGGCCACCCAGAGAGACTGGAGACGGCTTCCCCAGCCAGAGCAGCCCCTGTCCTCAGAGCTCCCGTCCTTGCTGGACAGACAGTTCTGCAGCTTCCCCTCGACCTCACCCGGGCATGACCGAAGCCTGTTTTTCATGATTTGTTTTAAATCAGTGACATCTTGCATAAAAATCACCTTCTTATGTGATGAGTCGCATGAATGGTATGCAAAAGCAATTCAGAATATAAATGGAAAAGTAATTCGAGCTAGGAAAATCTATATAATCTACCTATTAAGCTGATTTATTAGTTCTTTATCTTTTCAGCAACATTTCTACTCAAAACATCACAGCCTGTCAGTTGCGGGGTGACAAGCCAGCTGTCGGGGTGCACGCCTGTAATTCCAGCACTCGGGAGGCTGAGGCAGGAGCGTTGTCATGAGTTCAAGGCCAAACTGATCTACATAGCCGGGGGGAGGGCTTAGTGCCGAGTAAGCCTCCTTCATCTTTTCCAGGAAAGCACCGTCTGCCGTCCTCCACCCCGCTGCCCAGCGTCACGATGCTGACGGCCATCGCCACGGTGAGCCTTGGGCTTTGACCTCGCCCCTTCCGGTGTCTGTGCCTGCACGGGGGGCCAGGAGGGCAGAGACTCACTAATGACCGGCTCTCTTACTGGCCCTGGAAAGCAAGAGTAAACAGAAGGGACGCCGACCTGGGGAGCTGACCGAAGGCAGGGAGCCTGGGTTCCTGTCGCAGGGACCCCGGTGCTGGAAGGGGAGGGGGCTGAGATTCCTGGGACAAATAACGGCCCGCTGGTGTCCTGCCCCGGCTGAGCGTCCTGCAGTATCTTTGCTTTTGACAGCCGAAGAGAGAATCAATTTGTACAGCAAGCCTCGCTGCCCCAGTTAGCCTGTGTAGCCAGAGGCCGTCCCTGTGGAGAACCTGGGGCAGGGTGGGATTTGAAGCCTCCCCTGGCCCCGAGGCTGGTTCTCCCTCTCCCTGTGCGCGGCTCCCTGAGCCCACGCCTTCTATCCAATGGACTCTTCTGTCCTCTGCTGCAAGGCAGTCACAGCAGGCCCGGTGGGGTGGGGCCTTCACTGCCGTCACGGGCTGGGGGTCCTCGGCCCGCAGCAAGGCCCTGGCCTTGGTTCCCCCGGGAACTCCATGGCTGGTTTCTCTCAGGTGCCCAGAGATGCCTACCACCCCATCATAGCCAACCTGACAGAGGAGAGGAAGAACTTCTCGAGGCCCCACGTGGCACTGAGCTACCTTCGAAGCATGTCCCTCAGCTTACCCAACAAGTCCCTCTCGGAGGAAACAGCGCTGAACCTCACGGAGGTAAAGCCCTGCGGTGCCCGAGTCAGGTGCACCAGGGCCAGCGTGAGGCTGGTCCACGGCCTGGCGTTAAGAGGCAGGAGCCTTTGTGTAAAAGTCAGGGTTTGGGCTCCTCATGGACTGACCACAGCTGACAGCGCCATGGAGCTCAGACTTGTGTCTTCAATTTTTTTTTTTTTTTTTTTTTTTTTGAGACGGGGTCTCGCTGTGCAGTTCAGGCTGGCCCTGAGCTCACTTTGTAGCACAGGATAGTCCTGAATCACAGTGACCCTCCTGCCTCAGCCTTCCTGAGTGCTGGGATGACGGGAGTGTCCCCACAGGCCAGGCATCTTCAATTGTCTTAATGTCCAGCCTGCCTGGTACCTCCAAGCACCTCCTGTGCTCCTGGAACATTTGGGTCCAAGACTTCTAGTCTGGATCACGCTAGGGCTCCGACAGGTGGGCCAGAGCCACGGTCTGCACTCAGTGGGAGCCTCAGCGCTGTGCCAAGCAGTCCTAGAATGCAGGCCCGTGGCAGGCACTCAAACCGGGAGGCCTCCTCAAAGCACTCTCTAGGTGGAGCAGAGGGGCAGGTAGGGTCTTGTTGTGCCAGGGCCCTTGCTGGTGCGGAGAGAGGAGGGGTGTCTGAGACGGCTCCCTGTCAAGGCACCTGGAGGGTTTATAAAGTCACGGAGGTGTCCCTGTGGGGCTCCCGGGTGCACACACAGTCTGCTGGGCACCGAGCCCATCTCGAGGGCTCTTGACTTCCTTGCTGTCTGTTGAAGGCTCCCAGGCAATGCACGGCAAACCATGTGCTTGCTGAAGGTGACACCGTGCTCCCGTTAGCCACCCTGTCAGGGTGAGATGCTGCAGACTGCACCACTCACAGCAGGCAGCCACGCCTGGCTGGGGCTTTGGGGAGAGAGAGACATGGGTTTTGGAAACTGCTAGGGAGGAACGGGCACAGGTATGGGGAGGCAGGGCAGCCCGGCTCTCAGCTGGTGCTGGTGCTTGAGGCTGTGCTGAGGAGACACATGTCGCGAATGGGGCTTCCAAAGGGGCCGGTGATGGTGGTGGGAAGCTGGGTAGCCTCCTCTCTGCTCCAGGGACAGCTCGCAGGTCCCTCTTAGCATGGATGGTACCATCTCACAGGACCTGGGCAGTGCCCGCTGTCTCACCCATGGCTCTGAAGAGGGGAGGGGCCAGTGACTCCTAGTTATAGGACAGAGTGCTTTCTATGATGCTCTGTAGCAACCTAACACATTTCATTGTTCAGAGTCAGGTCACGTGACCACTAGTAGACCAATCACTGGTGGGAGGTTAAAACTGGTGTTATGGCTCAGCCAACCTGTAGGATCTCTGAGAGGGCAGGACTGCCTCTGTGGGAGCCCTTCCAGCTCCCATGGGAAGGGCAGGCTCGGGTCCCCCGGATTTGGACAGCCTCACAGGTCCTTAGGCATGTCAGTGGAGGAGGCTGTGGGGCTCACCGGGACAGGGCCTGGTATGCAGCAAGTGCTTCGTTAGTATCAAGCTATACTTGTTTCTGTGGAGCGAGGCCCTGTGGGGTCACTGGGATGGGGGTGCCTTGTACACAGCTAGCACCCAATACGGGCCTATTCTTGGTGCCAGTGCTCTGTCCTCTACCCAGCAGTGTGTGCAGATGGTTCATAGTCAGCATCTGCCTTGTGCCAGTGCCCTGCCCGCCCAACGGTGGTGCATGCAGCTGGAGCATAATCACCGCGTGCTCTTGGTGTCAGGGCCCTCGAAGCAGAGTGGTCCCCGGGGCTGGTCCTCAGGGCTGTGCTGTGGGTGCCGAGGCACAAGCCCCCATTTCTGGCTGTGTAGGGACGGAGGCAGCTCAGACAAGGCTTCCTCAGGACTTTGCCAGACGCGGGCTTGTGAGCGGAGCGGATGAGCTCACTGATGAGAGGGGTTAAGGCGTCCCCTGTGTGCTCCCCGTGCCCTGTGCCTTGGTAACGGGCTCTGTGCAGCCTGCCCTGGGCTGGCCTCGCACTTCGGGGGCTTCGATCACATCTGCAGAATGCAGGTTAAGAGTGAGGACCTTGGACAGACTGCCCTGTAAACACCAAGTGGGCAGAAGTGTGGGGGCGGCAGTTGGGTCTTTTTGATGAGGCTGCCGTTTAACTCTGGGGCCGACGGCAGGAGATGGGTGCAGGGGCGTGAGGCCGGCCATGGGGCGGCTGTCGGTGAGCACTGGGTGAAGTGACCTAAACTTCTACTATTTCAAAAAAAAGAGCAGGAATTCCACACTTTTCACTTAAATCTCCCACCCAATATGAAAATGTTAAAACGTAATGTCATTTTTGGGATACAATCATGAACTGAACCAGAAGTGGCTCTAAAGAAGAACGTGTTCCAGGGGCTGGGGATTTAGCTCAGCGGCATAAGTGCCTGCCTTGCAAGCAGGCAGTCGTGAGTTCGATCCCTGGTACCGATAAAAAGGAAAAAGGCAAAAAAAAAAAAAAAAAAAAAAAAAAGAAGAAGAATGTGTTCCTAAGCCTTTGCTGTCATGGACACCCCCAGGTCTCAGCAGTGGACTCAGGGCCCTGCCGTAGCCACCAGCATCGATGTCCACTCGGCTGGTGGACATTATTATATTGGAAAGCAGCCTGGAGCCTTAATACTCCAGGGAGCTGCCCCGGCTCTAGGCTGTCTACTCAAGATAGTGGGGTGGGAAGGGGGGACCCCAAGGTCTTGTGTGGCTAACAGTGTCATTCTGCTGCCCTTAGACCTTCCTGTGGACCGTGGGCGAGGTGCTGCTGCTGCCCGGCTGGAAGGCGGCGTCAGAGGTGAGAGAAACCACTGCGACCTTCGCTGGGGACACTTGGTCACGTAGCAGTGGCCCAATTCACGTCCCTAAGGGTGGTGCTGCAGTCTCCATCCCCATGTCACCTACACCTTCCCCAGAGCCGCATCTGGCCGTGGGGATGCGGGACCAGTCTGCGTCCAGCACCCACGGGTGGGCCCAGGTCTCCCGATTCACCTCACATGGGTTTTACACAGTCACAAACGCGCCTGATGCTGAAAGATAACAGGGTCAAATATAAAATGAACCCCCAAGAGGATCCGGGCTCCGCAGTAGAGCGGGCCATCGCCTCCTGCACTCGAAATGATTCGAGGGAATTAAGGACTTCATTCTGAAATGCTGATTTCACAGTAACACCAGTCAACAAATGGCTGTGGAAAAGCTGGGAATAAAGACATAAGGAGAATAAAGTCACCAGAAATCGGGATGCCGGGCACAGATGGCTCCCAGCCACCACGCAGCCCCTGGGGCCTGGGGTTCAGTCCACACGGACGCAGACGGGTTCTGCAAACATGTCGCAGGCCTGGCTGACCCGGGCCCCCAGTCCCGTCAAGGCCACTGGGACGTGGAGCACTGGACTGCAGTGCCCTGTTGGTTAGGAGAGTGGGGCTGAGCTGTGGTCACGGCAGACTCCACGTCCTGCAGCTCTGCACCCCGGAACCCTGGCTCTGTCTCTCTGCCGCTGCCCTCTGTGGCTCCCAAGGTGCAAACAGAGGCGGAGCAGGAGAGTGGGGTGCGGGCATCTCCTCTCCACCTGCTTCAGTAACACGCTTGTGTGGCAGTTTCCTGCTGACAACCTTTGCAATGGAAGAGCTTCCCACGGGGTGTGGTTAGGGTTAAGCGAGAGGAACATGTCCGGAGTGTAATTGTGACGCAGTTGTACCTAGAAACCATGCTCCTTTAAGAAGGAGCTTGGGATTTGGAGGGAGTTTGTCCCCCAAGTCCCCGAGGCGGCCTGCGGGGCACTTGGGCAGATGGGCTTCTGGTTTTGAATGCAAAATATTCAAACCTGGCCTCACGTAAGCAGTGCCAAAGCCTTGGAGCCGGCAGGCTCCGGTGTGGGTCACAGAGTGCGTGTACAGCTGCCCACCCCCAGCACACGTCGGCAAGCAGCCCGTGCTGAGTTCCCCTTGGTGGTGGAAGCCAGGTCAGAGCCCCAGGAGAAGGCCGGCTTGGCCCTGGTGTCTGTAGACAGTGTCTTTCAGGGGCCGGGGAGGGGCAGGCAGCCTGGGGGCAGAGGTGGATCCTCGTCCTGTGAGTCTGAGGGTGACTTGCGCCCCACGGATGACAGAGACACGTGACTGGGGTCCTGGCCATGCAGTGGCAGCGTCCACTGGGCCCTCCTGGCCTTGGGCCAGCGCATGGCAAAGAGGCCTCATGCTGCTTCTCTTTCTAGGACAAGGCCTTGGTGTCTGGCCTCATCAACACCATCGACGTTGTCCTGGGCCATGTGTCTCTGAAGCTGCATGGCCGCAGGCCCGAGATCACCCTCGAGGGCTCCTCTCCTGTGGCAGGTGGCCGTGGTCGGTGGTGGGTGGTGGTGAAGGGGGCCAGGGGTGCTGGGCCCACTGTTGGCTCCAGCGTCACCCGTGGGAGCAGGAGCTGGACAGGGAGCCGGACACAGGGCCACATGCATGGTTCTCAGAGATGCAGGCACCTGTCCCTCAGTGTCTGCATGCATAGCAGAGAAGTGGTCTCAGAGTCAGGGGTTGCTGGCGTTACCAGGGTAGCAGGTGTCACGGGAGGCTGACGTATGGCCTCCTGCTCTGTGTCTTCCATGGGAGCAGCCACAGCCATGGTTTACACAGCGGCCACGGCCAGAATCTCAGCTGCCCAGAGGGCAACCTTGGAGGCAGTGTGGCTGCCCGTGGTCACCTCCAGGCCAGGGTGCACCTGCTTTGTAAGCTGTGTCATTTTTCAGGGTCTTCTCAGGTCCGCAAGCCTGCAGAGCTGTAGCTGTGGGGTCTTCGTATCTCCCAGCTGGCTGGACATGAGGAGCAGGGTCTCCTGGCGGAGCGCTTGCCTGGGCCTCAGCCCCAGCTCCCGCAGTGCTGGCCTCGCTGGGCATGTGTTGCTTTCAGTCCTTGTTCACCAAGGCAGTCTCACTGAGGGCTGCCTGGCTAGGAGAGGAGGGGTCCGCAGCCCTCAGCTCCGCAACTGGAGCCCACTGAGCTGACCTGCACCCCTGTCCCGCCCACAGATTTCTCTGTCACCAAGCTCCTCCCGAGGTCCCTGAGCACAGCTCACTACCGCTTTCCTGCCCACGGGGACAGCTACATCGAGATTCCCGGGGAGGCCCTCCGTGGCCCGGGTGAGTGTGACATGGGCTATCCAGGATGACCCCACTCGGGACAGCCGCACTGGTGAGGCTCCATCCAGGCTCTGGGTTCCAGCCTCCCACACGCAGCGAGTTCATGCGGAGCCTGGCCTCGGGTGCCTGAGAAGCGAACCGGCTTCTGTGGCCTCCTGTACCCTGGGCGTCCGGGTCCTCTGCAGAGGGCTTGGGCGGTGGCTCCCGGGAGCGGTGTCGCCAGCCCGGCTGTGCTCTGCTGCTGGGGGACAGGGGTAGCAGTTGTCCAGGTTGGGATCTCACCTCCCTCTGCTCCTTCCATGTGTGACGATGTCCCGGCTCTGCTCTGTCCCCAGCCTGGACCACCCTCGTGGGCCTTTCTTACCACTCCATACACAACTTCGTGAGCAGCATCCCCCCGGCCAGCACTAAGTGAGTCTCTCGGGGTCCTGCAGTGGAGGGGAGGGGCTGGGGTCATGGGATAGGGTTAGGGTTAGGGCCCACACTGCATCCCGGGGGGCTGGCTCCTTTCCCACAGTGTGCTAGGCCTCTCCTTGGAGTGGACGCCCTGTCCAGCCACTCTCTCCCCACTGATGGTCAGCTCTCCTTGGCTTCATCTTTTAGAGCAAGTGTCCAGCCAGAGAAGGAACCTCTTTGTTCAGCATCCTCACCTGAGGCCCCTCGCCCCTCCCTGGCATGGCTGGGGCACTGACCTGGACAGAGGGCTGGACACTGGGCCAGGGGTCACCTGGAGGGAACCACAGTAGCAGACACCCCTGCACCAGCATCTGCACACCACTGGGTCATGGTGCAAGGGAGTCCACACAGGCAGGCAGGAGTCTGCCAGGGTCATACAGCTGGTCAGACAAGGTCACCGTGTCCCCTTACTTCCCAGGATTCCTGTGGCGGCCAGCTGCAGAGATGGCCTGCTGTTTGCTGTCAGCCCTCTCATCTCACTGGAGGTGCGCCCCCCACCTGCGCTGTCCCAAAACCTCTCCGGGCCTCCCCTGGTCACCGTGCACCTCAGACACACACTGGTGAGTTGGCTCAAACCCCTTCCTGATGCACACCAGAGTCTGGTCAGCGCCGAGGGGCCACTGGAGGGCATCTGAGCAACATGTGAGGAGCCCAGGTCCTCTGTTCCTGCGGGGTTCCGCAGCCCCTTCCCTGTGGCTTTGTGAGACCCACGGCGGACAGCTTGTGGATGGCAAGCGGTGCCGGTCATGCAGATGGTGGTCGGGTGGCCTTGGGGGCCATGTGGAGCCCTTGTGGTGTCTCCAGTTCATGGCAAGTGTCTGCTTGGAGAAGGGGTGTGTGTCGTTGGGCTCTCCCGCATCTCGCTGACAGCGTCAGCACAAACGGCTGCTGTTCTGAGAGGCCTTTCCTGCTCCGGGGTCCATGTGCCCAGCTGGTTGCCTCCATGCCTCAAAACCACAATTCTGCCTGGAGGATTCCCCCTGGCCAGTGCATGTGGGCAGACCTGGCTCAGAGGGCATGGCTTCAGAGGGCGTGGCCAATTTGGAGCATGGGGCAGAGCGTGGTGGGGGGCGTGACCCCAGTGGATGGCTACAAGAGGGTGCAGCTTCCCCCCAAAGTGTAACTATGGGCGAGGTTTGGGGGTGTGTCCCTAGGGCAGGGCTCCAGGAGTGGACAGGTGCCCTCTGCTGGGACGGTCCTCCTCCAGTTTGACCGGCACAGCACAGCAGTCACAACCAAGAAGGCTGAGCCCAAGCAGAGCAGCCTCTGTGTCCAGGCCAGTGGGCCCTGTGCGTCGAGAGCTCTGGGTGACCCCAAAGAGCTGGGGCAGGAGGAGGCAGAGGAGCAGGGTTGACAGCTACAGAGTCAGGGCTTGGTGCCCCCAGACACCAGGGAGTCACCCGTGCACATGTGCCCTTCACAGACACGTGCACACTCACCTGTCACATGCACACAGCACGTGCACAGCACGAGCCACAGTGCACACACAGATGCGCAGTGCACACCCCCCATCTATGACTATCTCCCACACATCCCACACCTGCTCCTGGTGCTTACACTGCACCCACCGCGGCCCCGTCTGCCCAGGCTGTGGGAGCTGCAGTGCAGGGTGGCACTGAGGTCCTCCTCTGAGCCGTGGCCCCCACCCTCTCTGGCTGTCTCCTCGTGCCCTTCCTCAAATTCCTTCTTCGCCCTGTGGTACTGAAGGCACAGTGTCACTGTGCACCCTGCCTGCCCATCCTGGGACCCCTCTATGCCAGCCCCCAGGTCTTGCTCACCTTCCACATCTAGCCTGCCCTTTCCACCTTCCAGCACCCAGGTGTCCCAGGCTGAGGTGGCCCCCAGTTCCCCCAGCACTCAGAGAGCGGGCTCTGGGCTGCAGGGGCTCCCTCCACCTTTCTGCACCCCGTCTTTACCCTTGGCAGCATCAAAGACAAAGCAGGCGGCTCTGCCGTGTGCTGTCAGCTGCAGACCAGAGCACACCAGCCTGAGGTCTGTCTCACCCGGTGAGTGAGATCCGAGGAGCAGTCGGGGAGCAGTACGGCCGTCCCCCCCAGGAAGTGTGAGGCAGGAAGCAGGTGCGGCAGGGGACGCAGTGTGGGATGCCCAGGGTGGAGGCAGAGGGAGGACAGGAGCCGGGCGCGGGTGCCAGGGCTCCCTGGCTGGCAGGAAAGAGCGGTCCTGGCAGCTGCTGGGGGATCAGAGCTCCAGGGGAGCCGCTGCAGCCCTACCTGGGTCTGCAGTGTGGAACTGTGCGCCTTCTTTCTAGGCCGTGGGCTGGGGAGGGTCCCAAGGCATCGCTGTGAGGAGGCTCCTTGGGGCCCGAGCTGCTCCCAGCGCCCCAGCTGGCAGCAGCGCCCGCCGGGAGTTGCCTGCTCTCCCCCTCCCGCCACAGCCCGCACGATTGATGGGAGCCGGGTCGAAGATGCACTTTTGTCTTCTGTGAAACGTGAAGGTGCCAATTTGGAAACCAGAGCAAAAGAAAGGGTGGCCTAAAATGCCGTCCTTGCTCTAACGATCGGTTACGATAGCTATTTTTACCAAAGCAAGTGTTTGAATAGGAATCCCGGCTCGGGAGAGGAGAGAGGCGGAGGGGAAGGTTTGTCACGCAGAGAGGTTGGTAACGAGAGGTGTGGTGGCCAAGCATCCTCTGCAGCTCGGGGCTTCTCCCCTGAAGGTCGCCTGTGTGTCCCTGCCAGCCTGTCGGGGCCAAGGCTCTGTGAGTCTGGCTGCTGTGTGAAGGGGAGCTCTTGCCCGTGGGCATGTGGGGACAGATGTCCTTCCCGGGAGGCCCCTGGCCTGTGTCCCTGGTCTGGTCGAGGCAAGCAGGGTGCAGAGGTCACAGCATGAGGGCAAGGTCTCTGGCAAGACTGAAGTGGGTGGGTGGGGGGCCCCTGAGAGGCCCTGGAGGGCCCAGGAATTCGGGGTGCCTGAGCCACCAAGGCCCAGGACGTGGGGACAGACTGCCTGCTCAGGCCTCTACTGGCTGCGCTGAGTCCTCACTGAGCCCTCAGGGACAGAGGACGATGGTCCGAGGAGGGCCTCTCCCTGTCCCCCGCTGTGCCCACCTGTGCTGAGAGCAGTGGTCACAGCCAGGTGTCCCTCAGTGGGGTCACTGTACTGCCTGATCGCTTGGTCTGTGGCTGGTCACTCCCCATTCAGACCTCAAGCATGGGCCTTTTCTGTGCTTCCCAAGTGGGAATACTTGGGCCAGGCTGGGAGCACCCCAGCAAGCAGCTGATGGTTTCCTCTCGTGGCGAGGTGGTGGCTCCCGCAGAGTCTCCCTAGGATCTGCTGTGGGTGAGGGACAGGTTTCTAGTGAGTTCAGTCTCTTCCCTTGCTGTGGTCATTCCCTGGTGCCGGGGCCTGGGTGTCCCTGTGGACTGCAGACTGACCTGGCTGTTGACACAGACATACATGTGCACACATGCACGCACACACACACACAGATGCACACATGCATGCACAGCTCACGTCCTCCGACCCTCTCGCCCCAGGCTGGAGACAGTGGCTGTGAGCATCCCGAGGGGTTTGCTCCTGGACTTCTGGGGTGTCCCAGTGCCGCTCGCTCTGGGACCACCGTCACGGCTCTGTCATAGTCCACGGCCACCAGCCTTCTGCTGCTGTGGGTCTGCTTTGCTCCTGTGTCCTCCTGACCATGTGAGCACCGTGAGGCACCTCTGTGCACCCTCTCTGCTCTCGATCTGGCATCATTTCTTAGAAATGGCAATGTCTGTTATCAGCAGCACTTTAACCCTGGCCTTGAACTGGTTTGGGATGTTTAGACCAGATCCATGTTTATCTCCTCACAGAGAGAGCCTGGAATCGCAGGCCTGGAAAGCTCGAGCAGGGGTCAGCACACACAGGTTCTGGGCCAGCCCCTGGGCAGAGCGAGCCTGGCACAGGTCGCACTCGATGTGCTGGTCCTCCCACAGTGACCCTGGGTGCCCGGCTTGGGCAGCAGGACATGGCCTGCACCAGCGCCCCTCGAAGGTGCAGCTGCGGGGAGCTGGGCCGCTGCTCTGTGGCCATCTCGGGACCCGCTTTCCCGATCATGTGCACATCTCCGTTTGATGCTGTAGGCATGGAGCGACGGGGTCAGGGCGCACGCATGTGGTACTGATGATGACCCCAGGCAGCTCTCCCTGGGCAGCACCAGCTCCTGCTCCCCCTGAGAAGGGCGAACCCCACCGCCAGTGCCCGAATTGTTACCCACAGCTGTCCTGGTGCCGGCTCCCCCGTGAAGTTGCTTATTTCTCAGGTGTCCTGGGCGTGTGGATGTGATTCCCTTTTCCAGCTGTGTTGGCTTGTGTCTGTCAGCCGTCTGATGCTGGTCTCGTATTGATTCGGAGGCTCTCTCCACACCGCGGGGCTGAATCATCGGCAGACTGTGTGTTGCGAGTGCCTCCTGGGACCCAATCGAACCTTTTGCTCTCCTGGTGTCTGCTGATGAACAGCAGTTTTAAATTTTAATGAAGCCCAGTTTATGAAGCTCTTCCCTGATGCTCACTGCCCTCTGTTCCGGTTGAGGAATCTCGCCTGACCCAAGGCCACCAGGAGTCCCTCGTGTGACCTGAAAGGTTCATTGCTTTCCTTGCCGTCCAGATCGATGGCCCTTGTCCGATTGTGTCTGTGTGTGCTGCGAGGCCAGGCTCACACCTCGCCCTTCCCGATGCTCAAGCCCGGTGTACCCGGAGCCCCTTCATGGCAAGATGAGCCTCCTGCTCACGTCACCTTCTGTGTCACCTTCTCCGTAAACCAGGCAGGTGCCCTTTCTCCACGGCCATCTCCGGGCTCCACCTTCCTGCCTCTCCCGTTCCAGTCCTATAACTGTGTGACCTCTGCTAAGCCCGACGTCTGCCCCTGCGAACCTCCCCTCCCTCTGCCTCTGTCCTCCGGCGCCTTGGCCATTCTTGGTGACTTCGCTGTGCAGTGGGAAGCTGCCCTTGGGGACGAGTGACCGGCTGGGTGCGGCTCGTTGGTCCCTGCTTCCTGCATTGTCCCCAGCTCCGACACAGAAAGCCACATCTGGTTGTTATTTTTATCCGCATCGCCTTGATTGCCGGCGAGGCTGGGCACTTTTCCTGAGCGGATCCGCCATCTGCACTTTCCTTCTATCATGATGTCGAGTGCTGTTTTTCTGATTGCCCGGGTGGAGCCCCACCTTTCTGACTTTGTTATAGAGTCGGCCAGTTTCCCATCGCCGCCCGCCATGCTCGGCTTTGTGTCAGATGCCCTGGTGTGTGCTCTCGGGCTATGCTGGCCTCGCTGGCCACCCCGACAGGTCCACAAACGTGGGGCTGGAGCAGGCAGAGCCCTCAGAGTCCTGCAGGCCCAGGGGAGGACTTGTCCCTCGGCCTCTCCAGTTCCTGGGGACCCGGCATCCTCTGCTCTCCTGCATCTTCAGATCAGTCCATCGGGAATCAATCAGTCAGCCATTCTGCAGCCGTCTACCTGTCTCCCCTTCTTCGGCCCTCCCTTCCCGCCCCCTGGCTGCTCCCCACCTGCCTGCCTCTTCTTGCAATGCTGTCTCGGTCTCCCCAGGGTGCCCAGGCTCCAGGGGCAGCCCCTCCGCAACCCGAACTCATTGCCCAGGAGAAGCCCTTGCCGTGTGGAGGTCACAGGTGTGTGTGTAGGAGGGGTTGTGACATTTCTGCCAGCACTGACCACACGTGGTGTCCATGCGAGAGGTCACAGGAGCTACAGAAGCCACCTACAGCCCATGTCGCTGCCTTCCAGAGAGGGGGCCGTGGTGGCAGGGTGGCTGGCCTTGCCCTGGGCTCCCTCTGTGAATGAGGCTTCGAGCACCAGGGTGCTGGGGGCTCACTGTCAGTGGCTCCCTTCTGGGTGAGGGTTATGGGCCGCATTCCAAGGAACGGCAGCCACCTGCCTCGGCAGGGAGGGTCGCACGCTGCCCAGTCCCCGTGTCCTCTGGGCTGCATGCGACTCAGCCCGGGGCCCCGCAGTGTGTTGTGTGAGATGGAGGGGCAGGAGAGAAGGGGCAGAGCACAGCCCAGAAGCTCGGCATCACCTGTGCCCAGAGGAAGCCCAGCGCCTTGCCACAGATGTTCTTCTGGGGTCTGTGGTCATGGCTGGGCTGGCCACCGGCAGCAGTGACGGATGGCTGGGGCGAAGCTCACTGCCCAGTGGACCTCAGCTCCTGGGGTGCAGCCTGGGGGCAGGGACGTCCCCTCGTCCGTCCCCTCTCTCCCTCCCTGGCTGCCTTAAGCGAGTGGCTTTGCTTTGCTGCATGTTCCCCTCTGTCACTGTCTGGCGCTGACCAAGGCCCAGAGGCTCAGGGTCCACTGCAGGGAAGGCTGGCGCCTGGAAGCAGCGGCCAGCACACACCATGTCCCTGTGACTGGTGCTGGTGAGCGCAGGGATTCGTCAGAGTGATGCAAAGCTGACTGACCCCTGGGGACGGCCGTGGGAGCAGCGGTGACCACAGCACGTGTGGCACTGCATCCCTAGCTTTCCCGTGGACAGCCCTGGGAGGACAGCTGTGAGGCCCTGGGTCTCTTCCTGGGCCCAGGATGGCGACAGCCTCCTGATTGACCCTTCTGGCCTTGCCTCAGTCCACACGCAGCACCCAGGCCACACTCAAGTCCCCTGGGCGAGGGGTGGCAAACCTGTGGCACGTGTGCCATGCCAGCTGCTTGTCATCACCAACAGCTCCAAAAGGTTTGCCATCACGATGGCCAGAGTGTGCCACCACGAGCGCCCTGGTCAGCACCTCTTCCTCTGTGGCCGTGAGCCGGTGTGGACAGCACCGTCCTGCTCCTCTGTCCCCTCCTGCCTTCCTTGCCCCAGGGCCTTTGTACCTGTGTCCCTCTGCTGGGAGCCCGGTCTGCTCTCCTGCTCTCCCATGCTTCCTGGGCTCCTGGCCTGATAGGGTTGCAACACTGTGTCCTTCATGTCACTGGACCTTGCGTCCCCAGTGCGTGCCTCTGTGAGCTGTGCACCCCACGGCTGTGGGACCCATAGGACACAGAGCTCAGCGGTCGCAGCAGGGCAGTGGGCTCTGTGTGGAGGTGCAGCCGTGCTGTCCCTGTGCTGCGTTTGGTGAACCAAGTGCCCTCCCTGCCTCTGGGTGCAAATGCACCTCGGGGACTTTGCCCTTGGTGTCACGGTGCCGTCAGCAGCCAGTGTGCGGGTGGAGCTATTTTAAGACGGGTAGATGGGCAGGCTGCGGCAGCCGAGCCTTACACAGAGGGAGGTGTGCTCTTTCTCCCGGAATCCTGGTTAGAGCAATGCTAACGGAAGCCAGCGTACGTGCTGGAGAACTCCGCACACCAGGTCACAGAGCACAGATCCAGCGTGACGGGTGGTTGTTCTCACCGTTCCGAGAGGGTGAGGTGAGGCCGGCAGGGTTATTCACACTGATGACCGGTGCCGGGGTTAAGTCTCCTGGCTTATCTGCTACACAAAGGCAAAGCTTACTCAGGACTTAAGAATACACTAAGTTCAGCCACTGGACGTGGTGCTGCACACCTGTAATCCCAGCATGCCAGAGGCTGAGGCAGGATCATAGGTTCAAGTCCAGCCTGGGCAGTTTAGTGAGACGCTGTCTCAAACTAAAGCCATGAATTCATTAAAAGGGCTGGGATGTGTGAAGGCCCTGAGCTCAACACCAAATAACACACACACACACACACACACACATGCATGCACACACACGCACACCAGAGGACACGCTACCACGAGTTTTGGGGTCCCACTGCAGCCGTGGTCTCTTTTACCTCCCACGGTGGGCATTTCCACCTTTTGCACTGTACCGTTGGTCCTTGGGGGTCCCAGGGTGCAGCCTCTCTGTGCCAGCAGTGTCCCCATGTTACTCAACAGCTCCCCCTGTGGCTGTGTGCAGATGGGATGGGCGCTGTGCCCAGCTCAGCAGAGGAAGAACAGGGTCAGCAAGACCTCAAGGGTCCAGCCCTGGCCCAGAAGCACAGGAGGGGTCAGAGCCAGCTGCAGTCACCATGGGGATGTCTGGCCGGCTGCTGCTGGCCCTGGGGCCCCACCTGTGAGCTGGGCATCCAAGTCCTGCCCAGCTGAGCCCGGCTGCCCTCCTGTGACCCAGCTCAGTCCTGGGGTCACCACGTGGCTGGGATGTTGGGGACAGTGAGCCCCAGAGGTTTGGACACACCCAGGTGACTCCTCAGAGGAGAGGGTGGCATTGTTTGAATGACTTGAGGAGCTGAAAATCTTGCCAGGACAAGTGGAAGTGCCTGCTCCCCACACAAGGCAGCCATCCTGGCCCTTGACGGGGAGCCGCGGAGGTCAACTGGACACACTGCTCCCTGTAGGCCTCAGCGGCTGCTCCTCTGAGAGCTCGTGTCCACCTGGTGCACCGCGTGGCCGAATGGGTGCAGGGAGAGGGTCAGGCCAGGCCAGCAGCCCCCTGGAGTTGGGAGCAGGGTACTGGCAGCGTGGTGGGTGGCCACTTCCGAGCGCTCCCCTTCCCCAGGGAGCCTGTTCCCTTCCAGCCCACCCTGCAGCTGGCTGGTAGTGTGTGGCCTCCACCTGGAGTTCTGGAGCCACCCAGTGTCTTCCTGCTGCTCCGCCGCACTGCACAGCACCCAGAGTCCAGATGTGCAGGGCCTTGCCACCTCCCGGGGTTGAGCCCCCAGCTCTGGGGAGAGGGTGGGGTGGCAGCCTGTAGAGGACAGGGTGGCCCCTCCTCACATGGTGCCAGGGATGCTCATGTCACCCCAGGACACGGGTCCTTGTACCCCCACCTGCAATCTCCTGCACCTCGGCCCTCTCTGCCCAGGACCTCTCTGTCCAGGCCCTCTCTCTCTGTCCCTCTCTGTCCAAGCCCTCTCTGTCCAGGCCCTCTCTGCCCAGGACCTCTCTGTCCAGGCCCTCTCTCTCTGTCCCTCTCTGTCCAAGCCCTCTCTGCCCAGGCCCTCTCTGTCCAGGCCCTCTCCCTCTGTCCCTCTCTGTCTGGGCCCTGTCTGTCCAGGCCCTCTCTCTATCTGGGCCATCACAGGGAAACACCTCTCACTTCCTGAGTCCCGGATCCAGGCTGCCTGCTCGAGTGGACGCATTGGGGCCATGGGTGTCGGCAGAATAAAAGCTTTCCGTGGAGATGCGCCGCGCCTTGGGGACTCCAGGAACTGCTTTCTCGGTCTGGGGATGACAGGTGATCGTCGTGGAAGCAATTGACCATGACCCCGCAGTAACCCCATAAACAGGGCTGTTTTTCGGACTTTTAGGCCCTCCGCGGGGGCAGTTAAAGGAATAAACTAGAACACCACCGGTCCCCAGGGCCGGATTCCGGAAAACTCAGCTGAACCGGAGGGGTGGAGGGTGGCGTTTCCGGATCTCGGATCTCGGAGCGGTTTGGCTCCATCCACCAAAGGCCACGGCTCCTGTGTAACTAGGGAGCGAGGCCTGGGTCATGGGGCTAGCTGTTCTGGGCCACATCGCTCTGAAGGATGCCAGCGGTCAGAGGGGCGCAGACCTGGAACCGTGCTGTCGGACTGGAGTGCGGGCTCCTGGCGAAGCTCTGGTTTGTGGTCCCCACGCCCGAGGTGCTGGCTCTCGCCTCCCAGCTGGGCTGCCCCTCGCCTCCCAGCTGGGCTGCCCAGGTTCCCAGTGCCCCTTCCAGGACCGCCTGGGGCCAGGCCTCTGCTTGCAGTCCCTCCCCAGCCTGAGACAGTCCTCCCCCGCTGTGAGACGGTCCTCAGAGGCACAGTTGCAAAACACAAACCGCGGTATTTACAGCGTGCTCAGTGGGGACACAAACCACCCTGCCGTGGAGACCACACACGGTCCGTCCCCTACTCCTGGGTGCCCCGGCCTCCCTGCCACTCTGTGCCTGTTCTGTCGCCGACGATCTGTTCCCACTTCTGGGATTTCTGTAGGTGGACCACTGTGCTCCTCCTGCCCGAGGCATGCCACAGTCACTCTAGAAATCCACTGGGACATGTCCCCATGTGCCCTCTGCTCGTTCTTTCCTGGGCTGGCAGCAGTGTCTGCACTGCCCGCCCTGATCACCTCTGTGCTCCAATCTGGGGGCTCTCACCAAGTCTCTGGCACAGGTCCTGCCAGGGCCAGCTGCAGGCACCATGCCAGTTCTGCTGGTCCCCCTCCTCCTGAGTGGAGGAGGGTGGCCGGAAATGCCCTCTGCTGAGGCCCAGCACGCAGGCCGCCCCTCCTGAGTGGCTCTCAGCCTGGCCTGACCACGTGCCCGGAAGCTGACCCAGGACGTGGCCTCAGGTGCTGGTTGGTTCCGATGGGCAGGGAACTGGTTCTGTTCCTCTGCCTTGGACCTGAGTCTGGTCTGCCCTCGTTACTTCCTGTCCACTTCCCACTTTCCCTTTTTGAAGCTGGCTGTGTCTTTTGTTTGAGTTCATTTACTTTTTAGAGAAGCTCATCTGTGGAGGGAAACACTGCGGGGACCGTGGACCGGGCTGGAAGCTGCCGACGCTTTCCGTGGGCGCCTGCCTCGCCACAGGAACGGATCCCGGGCCCTGATTCCCCCCTGCATCCTCGCATGGCCCCAGCCGATGGGGATGAGCTTGCACGGTTCTCCGCTCTGAAATGTAAATTCCGTCCGGCTGAGGCTCGGTTGATTTCCTCCCTGTGGATACTGATGAATTTTGCCAGTTTTGTGTCAATTAGGCAGATTTGTTTCGGTGTTCAGGCGGCCCCATGAGTGTGCGATTCCTCGGCTTTCCCTTGAAGGGAAGTATCGGATCAGTTCCCTTAATTAATGAGTTAAATAATCCAAAAATGATCAAAAGACACGGCGAATGTGCGAATGTAGAACTTATTACAGTAAAATACAATGCCACGCATGACGGGATGAGTGTGCTTAGAGTGGAGGATTTGGGGGGCGCTCATGGCAGGTTTTATTTACATATTTTGTGATCACACCTCGTATTTTTGGTGTGTGTTTCCTTTGCTTTGGCGTCAGTGTGCGAGCCAGGACTTACTTTTAAAAAGTTATCCTTTTGATATATGGGAGAGAGAATCTCTAGAGGTAAGCCGTGTGTCTTTATTAACTTATGGGAAGGAGAGAGGGAGAGAGGAGAGGAGAGCGCGCCCGGGAAGGCGGGGTTGAATGTCTTATTTATGAACTTCCAGAGACAGAGGAGTAGCAGCTGGGGAATGTTAGTGTGGGGCCACTGCAGACCCTGGTGGTGGCCGCAGGTTACCGACTGCAGCCCAAGGCTGCACACTGAATTCTTCTCTGTGTGGACCAGCCCTTCTCGCTGGGCCAGCCTTATTTCCCATGTGGTGTACGACAGGGTGCGAGACCACAGGTGGATCTGTGACTCCCGGGCTGCAGAGCCAGGCTGACGGAGAGGAGATCAGAATCAGAACCCTTTGAGCCCAGGCCCATTCCCACAGCAGCAGGCTGGCCCTGCAGCCCTGGGCCGCACCTATGGCTGGAATCCCTGGATAGCTGCAGCCCCACCTCCACCCTCCCCGCGCTGTTAGGAGATGCCGCTTTCTTCCCTGGCCAGTCTGGGGACGTTGGCAAACGCAGAGACCGTGATCTTTTGTTCTGGGTTTCACTTCTGTTTGTAACCCAGGGAGGACCCCGCCCCAGCAGCGGCCGGGTGATGGAGTGGCTCGGCTGTGCCTTGCACCCTAATAAGGAGCTCTCCTGAGGCCCAGGCTGGCCAGGGGAGC
The DNA here is from genome assembly GCF_034190915.1 of Cavia porcellus. Classification (NCBI taxonomy): domain Eukaryota; kingdom Metazoa; phylum Chordata; class Mammalia; order Rodentia; family Caviidae; genus Cavia; species Cavia porcellus. The sequence continues at coordinate 1,162,639 of NW_026947499.1, read as the reverse complement.
CCTGCCCGGTGCAGGCGGTGGGGGCCCGGGGTGGGAGAGCCCAGCAGGTCGGTGCTGAGTCCAGGGTTTGGGCTTCGAGCCTTTTGTCTTCTTGTATGAGAACAAGAATGCACTCAAGGTGTATCTTAGAAAATAATTTATGACACAAATATCACAGAGCAAGACATATCTTGGAGGAGAAATAAACCAGAAAGAGCTCAAGGGGGCAAAAGCTGACAGCCTGGTGTGGGTGTGGGCGGATCTGGACAGGGCAGAAGGGCGGACAGGATAGAGCTCAGGGACGCCCCTCCCTGGGGTCCAGCCCGGACCTCACATGTCGCCTGGCTTTGGGGGAAGCATGGTCCCAGCTCCAAGTGGGGGAGATGGATGTGCGTCCCCGGGATGCCCAGATGCCAGCACCTCCGAGCTGTGGGGTGCTCTTGACTGCACACGGATCTGGGTTCCCGTGCTGACCGTGGCTGAAAATGGGGTGGGGAGGTAGGGCCAGGTGATTTCACTCATCATGCTTAGAGTAACAGGACAGAGCTGAGAGGCTAGGAGAGGCCACAGCCTGGGTTGCCATGGTAGCAGTCATGTGGCACGGTACCCCTGCTGGGGACATCCTGAAGACCACACTCAACTCCCACTTGCCCCCGAGGAGGCTTTGAGGGCCTGGGCTCCCCCAGGCTGCACCACGGGCTCCTAAAGGTGACCCGGGATGGCTCTGCAGGGACTGGCCACAGGACTGGGAGATGCTGGGGGCCATGCAGTTGGCAACACACCCTGGGGCTGCTGTGGCAAATGATCACGGCTGGGGCTCTGAGCAGCAGGGACTCCGTCTCTCTGGGTCTGGAGGTCAGACACCAAAGTCCAGAAAAGGTGGGCCCCTGGAGGCTCCGATCCCTGCCTGCCTCCCCTCCCCGTCTCGTAAGGCAGGAGGACAAGGGCTCGTCCTAATGCAAGTCTGTCTTGGAGGTCACTGTGGAGACGGCGTCCTCAGAGACCCTGTGTCCAGGGGAGTCACTGTCCGAGGCCCTCGGTGGATGGCAGTGCTGTGGGGCTGGTGTGAAGCTGACTGTCCACTTTGTCTCTTTCCTCCACCCCTTACATGGTCTCTCCCTGACCAGGGCCTCACTGGCCTCTGTGGTGTCTACTTGCATGACCCTGTCACTCTGGTCTCTATTGTGTCAGCCTTGTAGCTGTGCAGAAAGGAGTCGGGGGAGTAGAGTGGACAGCCGCATCCCAGATCCTGGCACTGAGCGGCTCTGGGTCCTGCTCCGAGGCTTGTCCTGATTGCATTTTCGCAGACCACGCTCTGTCAGCACAGGAGACCGAGTCCCTCCCTAGCAGGTCCAGATTCTGTATTTCCCGCCCCTGGGACAATCAGGGTCGGTCCTCACGTGGTGGATCTGCAGTGGACACCGGCTGCTCGTGGACTGCAGAGAGTGGGCCTGCAGAGTCCGTGGGGCTTGGCCAGCACGTGGTTGGCTGCTTGACCTTGGCAGGACCATTTTCTTGTTGTTTTGTTTATTTTTGAGACAGGATCCTGCTGTGCCCTCCAGGCTAGACTTGAACACGTGGGGATCCTCCTGACTCGGTCTCCTGAGGGCTGGGATTTCAGGTGTGTGCACCACACCAGCGCTGGTAGGAGCCGTGTGGACCGTGGGGGTCAGCTGGGCTGGTGTCAGCAGGGAGTCACAGCCATACACGTTTGCAGGACGTGCCTGGTCTTCCTTCACCCGTCGCCGTCTGGTCCTGGGTCTGCATCCTCCCAGTCCCCAGCGCAGGGCTGAGGCGCTGTGCAGGGCTGCCGGCTCGGCTGGCTCCGCATCCCCCGGTGACTAACGTCCCAGTGCCTCTCCCTTCCCCGAATGCTCGCTGGACTCCGTGGCCTGGCGGCCGTGAGGAGGACCCCTCGCTCCAGTGGCCTCCACCCACAGGACAGGGCCGGGCCGCTCGCCCTTCCAGGGTCTATTTCCTTCTCCTCGTTCTCCAGAAGCCCGATGACGACGGCTTGGCACGGCCTGGGGTTTGCTCAGCCTCTGTAATCTGCGTGTTTGTGTTTTGCCAAATCTGGGAAATCGCAGTCATCACTTCTTGGAATATTGTCTCGGCCTCATGGGATTCCCGTGACACGGACGTTAGAGCTTCTGTTGTCGTCCCCTGGGTCCCCGGGGTTCTGTTAATTGCGTGGTGCCTGTTGTTTGCTTCTTCGAATTCTTCTTCTTTCTGCTGCCCTTTCCTCTGATCCGTTTTGACTTGGTGCTATTCATTCAGCTTTTTATAGCTCTGCACTTTGCACACGTAAAATTTCCGTGTGATTCTCCGCGTATCCCGTGTTCCTTCCGTGAGTCGCTGCCTGTCGTGTGTCGTGAGTGTGTGTGGCTGGTGGTGGTCCTTGAAAAGTGCTTGTTGTCAGACCCGGGACGCCTCAGCTGCCTGACAGAAGCCACTCGAAGGGCAGGAGGTGTAGGACACAGCGCCTGACATGCATGACACAAGGGAGGCCAGGTTACCGGGGCTCCTCGTGCTGTGCCGAGGTTTCCGTCCGCCCTCGGTTGGTGCCAAGGCAGGCTGCGTGGCAAAGGGAACTGACGGGTGAGCTGCTCGCAGTGTGGAGAACGGGAAGGGGAGTGCTTCCAGGCCTCACCCGCAGTGTCCACTGCTGGCCAGCCCCACTCCCAGCAGCAGTCAGCCGTAAACCCCAGCCCAGCACCTCCCCAAGCCCAGCCTCTGAGCGCATGAGGCCCGGGGACGTTGCCGTTCTAAACATGTGTTTGCTCTGACAAGATTGTCAGCCGTGGCCAGCTGTGGCCAGGCGCCGTGGCAGTGATCTTGGGACAGCAGAGCCAGGAGCCCAGCTGTGGGCTGGCCCCACAAGCACAGTTCCTGGTGCCCGGAAGCCGTTGAGGGCTAGAGAGAGCAGAAGGGAGTGGAGAGGTGTGTCTCATGCCCCGACCTCCTTCCTCCCCAAAGTCCTAGCTCCATGAGTGGGTCTGTCATGCCGGGGGTGACTCTCCAGTGGGGCCAGAGCCTCCAATCAGGCACCTCCAGGACCCCTGGGGGTCCGAGTTCTTGGGAGAGGTGCCATGCCGGCTTCAGAGATGGGGTGGAATGGGGTCCCAGCCACCCCTCCTGTCACGGAGTGCTCCCCGAGCTGGCTGGTGTCCCTGTGAGCCTCCTCCTCCTAGATGTGCCCAGAGCCACCCGCCTCCTCCTCCTCACACAGACCTCGGCCCAGAGGCGCCCGTGACACCAGGACCATTGTCAGGGGCCTTGACCTCCCTGGGCCCCCTCCCCAGGGAATCAGGCTGGGAGGAGGGAGAGCAAGGTCACGTGGAGTCCAGCCTGGACCTTGGCTATTGCTGGAATCAGTGACACCCTGTCCCCTAATGGCCAACGACTCCCTGTTCCTGGGTAGAACAGAGCGACTGGCAGATGTAGGCCTGGCTTAGTAGCAGGGCACTTTCTGTCCTGCCTGAGTTGTTTGCTCCAGCCTGAAGTCTGTGGGGTCACAGGAAACCCCATGCCCATTTAACTCTTCGCCAGCCAGGTGGACAGGAGGCTGCAGAGACCTGAGACGCCCCATGTATCCCACGGTGACATGGGTGATGCTCCGTGGGGTCTCCTGGGTTTCTGCAGAGCCACGAGTTTAGGGAAAGCGTGGCCTCTGCTCCTGACGCTGTGGTCACCCCGTCTGGCTGGATGTCCCTTGGCGGTCAGAGATCCACTCTGCCCATTGGGGCACACGGTGTGGACTTGGGGCCCCACTCCTGCTAGCACAGTTACTAACTTGGCAGGGTCTCTGCCTGGGTACTGCATTGGGGTAGGGGGTGTGGCCTGCAGCTTCCGCCCAGTTGTGTAGCCTCCACGGTGCCGTGGACGGGAAGCAGGGGTGGATTCAAGGTCAGGGGCTGCAACTGTGCCCGTGGGGCTGGGCCACAGTCAGGTTCCCAGTGTCCTGGGGGCCACGGGCCGGGAGCAGCCTATGAGGGCCCGGCCGCCACTGCAGAGCCCCGAGCTGTGGGCCCCAGCAGGGACCAGGGACCCAGAACCTGGACACGGTGGTCTCATCCTCTGCTCCCTGCTCCTGCCTTCCTGGCTTCCCCCAGCTAATTAGTAAGTGGTGCCATGTGCCACCCACTCCAAGCCCAGGGCACACAGTTGGAAGCCGCCCATCCACCCTGCTGCATGCATTCTGGAGGAGAAGATGTGACCACACAAGTACACGCAGCTCCCTGAGACCCGGGTGGGAGACATGAGGGTCGAGGGCCTGCAGGGCAGAATTGTGGAATCAGAAAAACTGCTCCGAATGGTGGAGTGTGTGTGTGTGGGGGTGTGTGTCCCTGAGCCCGACCGGAGAAGCTGTGGGGTTTTCTTGGGGAGCCCAGCGGTGCAAGGCCCAGGAAGGGGCCTGTTTGTGGGCCGCTGTGCACAGAGGAGGGATAGCAAGAGGCAGGCCCGGGGCCTGGCCCTCTGCACATGCAGGGTCGCCCCATCGCAGCCGAGCTGCCCCATTTGGGGCCAGGCTCTGGCTTCCCCGTTGCATCACAAGGCATCTGTTTCCTTTTGTTTTAGACTCAGAAGCAGCACTCGGATGCCACCAATGCCAGCAACCGCGTCTTCCTGTACTGCGCATTCCTGGACTTCAGGTACTGTCGTGTGGGAGGTGCCAGGTGGGGTAGAGGGGCAGAGGGAGGGCGGGGGAGGGGACAGCGGGCACAGCGCTGGGGGCACAGGCATGCAGCCTGGGCCCAGTTGTGTACTATGTGGCCACACGGTCCAGTGTGCTGGAAACATGGAGACACGTCCCAGGGAGAGTGGTGCGGGGTGCTCTGCTCCAGACCCTGGGTGTGGCTTCCCGTCCCAAGGACCCAGCAGGACAGGGTTTCTCACAGTCCATGCTGACCTCTCGTCCTCCTTAGAGATGCAGGTGGAGGGTGCTTCTGCAGGGCAGGGTTCCGGTGTCCCCTGATGTCCCCCCTCAAAGGAGACTGTGGGAGGGGTGTGGGAGCTGGGAACAGAGGTGCTGCGCCAGATGCTGAATCAGGGTCTTAGCATCCAGAGTCACTCAGGACCTCAAACAAAACCTTAGCAACCTGGTCAGAAAACACACGGCAGCCTGGGCGGACATAGGTTGAAGCCAGAGATGCCGGGGCCAATGCTGCGTGGCGTCAAAGGTCACCAGGGAGCTGTGAGCCACTGCTCACGTGCCCACCACCGACCCCACTTCAGTGGAGATGCCATCACGAAAGGGACACAGGCTTGGTCCTGGCAGGACAGAGAGAAGGGGACCCCGCAGCCGTGGGTGGGACGTAAGTTGTAAGCACAGCCATTGTGGAATCAGAAAAATTAGCAACAGAGCTTCCCGTGGTCCATGGTCCGTGGTCCGTGGTCCGTGGTCTGCACCCTGCTTCTGGGCACAGGTCCCCAGGGAAGGAAATCCACGCCAGAGAGATAGTCTCACACCATGCATGTGTGCTGCATGGGTCACACGGTCACCAAGATGTGGACAGCGCAGGGCCTGGGCAGCGAGGAGCGGGCCTGGGCAGCGAGGAGCGGATCTGGGAAGTGGGGGCTGCTCACCAGTGGTCAGTACGGGACCCCACCTCCAGGCAGCAGCCTCCTGAGCCAGGCCCTGCGTCCCTCCTGCCCACTTTCTAACGATGGTTTCTCAGTGCAAATGGGTATTCAGAGAGCTCACTTCCTGCTGACCCTGTTAGCTGCAGGACCCTGCAGGGAGGCAGCCGGAGTGGGTGGACAGGCCCTTCCACTCGGGCTCCTGCCCGCCTCCAGCTCTCTCTGTTCCTGCGGCTGCCCTGCTCAGGGCAGAGTGCTATAGTGGTGGCCCTGGGCAGGTGGCCTTGGAGCCCGGCTTCTGGGTCAGCACGGCACGGCTGGCAGAACACACCCCCAGCCCGAGGGTAGCGCTGGGTGGCCACCATTGTCGTGGGAGCCCGGGCCAGGTCCTCTCCCTGTCCTCCAGCTGCCCACCAAAGGTCTTCTCCAGGTTGGAGGATCAGGAAAAAGCTGTGTATTTCACCAGGATAAACACCTCTTGGCCCTGTCTATGGTCCTTTCTGGATGTTGCTGAATTTAATTTGTTAGAATTATTGAGGACTTTGTGCCTGCGTTCATGAAGGAAACTGGCCCGTGGTTGGTTGGTTTGTAACATCTGTGGCTTTCGTAGGGAGGCAACGACACCTGCATGAAGGGTGCTCCTTGCAGCGCCTTTTGGGAGCGTTCGTGTGGAATTCCTATTATTTCTTCCGCGATATTTTAGTAGAGCGCACCACAACACAGACATATTGGCCCACTGTCCGCTGTCACATGCTTGTGATGACCGCGTCAATTTCCTTTATGGATCCAAGACTATTGAGATCGTTTTTTCACGTCTTAGCCGTGGGTGCATTTCACACGAGTTTGTCCGTTTTCAAAGTCCTTTAATTTACGAGCAGGTGCGGAGCCGGTGCCTCCATGCTATTGGCCTTTTTTGTGTCTACGGCTTGTGGCGATGTCTCTTTCATTTCTTATCTGGGATCTGTGATTTCTCTTCTCCTTAGTCACCCTCGCAGCCATTTATCATTTTGAAGGAAACAGCTTCTGGTGTTCTTGGTTTCCCTCTCTTGCATTTATTATGGATTTCATTGATTTATGTTTCATCTTGCATTTACTCCCAGAGGGAACTTATTCGCCACCTAAAGATTTAATTTCTCCTTCTTATAAAGTTTCTTAACAAGAAGGGTAAGCTAACTGATGTGAGGTCTTTATTATTTTGTAACCTCTAACGCTCATTCTTTTCCCAGAATCACTCATATGGCTGCATCCCACAAAGCTTGGCCTGTTACATTACAGTGATCGAATTTAGAATGTTTTAAATTTTCCTCCTGACTTCCTTTTCCACCTGTGTGTTTCTTTGAGATGCGTTAATTTCCAAAATAGCTGGCGACTTTCCACCGAGCTTCCTGCTATGGATTTCTAATTAACGTTTTATTATCTGAAAGCACACTTTCTGGAACTTCAATTCTTAAAAATGTGTTCAAGGTCATTGTACGACCCGGACTGTGTTTGGCCTTAGTGAATCTACCATGGACCTTGGAAAAAATGAGCCCTTGATGGAGAATTCTGCAGACGCCAGAGAAGTCGGCTGATGGATGGTTACGTTCTGGCGTTCTGGTCTCCTGTATCCTGCCAGCTTGCTCTATCCGTCATGTGCGGCCCTTGGTTTCTGAATTGATGGGTTCCACAAACCACGGATAGAAAATATTTGGGAAGGAAAATGACCTCCGCACTGAGCACACGCAGCTTCCTTCCCTGTTGTGAGGCCTCTGCGCAGTGTCGGGAGTGGTGCGTCCGCCCTGGGGAGCACCCAGGAGCCCGCTGGGGCTTAGGTGTGGGTGCTGCACCGCTGCCCGCCGGGGCTCGAGTGTCCGCGGCCTCCTGTGTGACCCGGGAGTGATGGACAGCACGTGTGCACGTGTGTGTGTGTGTGTGTGTGTGTGTGTGTGCGCGCGCGCGCGCGCCAGCTGCCTGTGCGTTTGGCTCTGTCTCCTCGAAGCTTTGGGAGCCTTCTCTGCCGTGTTCCATTCAGATGCAGGAGACGGGGTTTGCTTCTCATCCAGTCATCAGTTCTGCTTTCCGGCGGTGTTCCCACGACTGCTACTTAGTGTAACTCATGCTGTGGCTGGGTTAGAGCCTGCTGTTTCGCCAGGCGCCTCCTAAGTTAGCTCTGTGTCCACGTCTCCTGGCTTCATCTGGATTGTAAGGCGGACTTTACGGTGCTAATTTATCTCCACGATTCACTTCGGGCTTACAGCCCTTCTCCTTGGTTTCCTGGTGGCAGCCTCCCTGGTCCTAGCTGCTGCGGGCTCCCGACCTCTCCAATCTTGCTGGGCCGCTCTGGGCCACTCCGGGCCGAGTGATTTCTGTAGAACCAGGTGGGAGCTGTCCCCTGCTTCACTGGCTCCCTTAGCCCGAGGCTGCGCCCACAGGGAAGGCTCTGCACAACGTCATGGCGTCACTGGGAACATGGGACTTTCACAACTCCCGACGCCCCTTGGAAGGCTGTTCCTCACTTTGTGGCCGTGCCCACCTCAGTCACTGCCCGGTGATGCCCTGGGCAGCTGGGATTACAGTGCAGCATTCCTGGTTGGAGTGCCCACTCCTCTCCAGGTCCTGCGTGGTACCGGGTCCCGTGCCCACCTCCTGTCCCTTGTTCTGAAGTTGTCGGTGGGTGCTGGCTGCCGTGAGCTGCGGGCCCGAGGCTCTGGCCTTGCCCTGTGTTAAATGCCTCCTGCCTCCTTGCCCCGGGGGCTGCTCGTTTATCAGGAAGGCCACCCTGGAGGCTGCTGGCCACACAGGACTAGCCTGTCCATCCTCTGAAGTCCCACCCACTCATGGCCATATGCTTCCCTGGGGCAGAAATGCCAGCCTGTGTTCTTGGCCCCAAGATATGGGGAAGTGCAGGATGGGGTCCCCAGGCCACTGCACTGGACAGTGGTTCCTCCCTCCCTGAGACGTCTGTGTGGCATTCGGGTCACAGATGGCAGCACCGAGGTGCACTGGGGGCTCCAGCCATTCCGGTTTGCAAAGATCTCCCCAGGACCCTGCGCTGGGTAGCAGCTGATTTGTCTTTGCTGAGAACACAAAGCCATGACTTCTGCAGAGGAAGGCGCCCCAGGCTTTTTGTTCTAAACCAAGTGCAGCCGGGAAAATCATCTTGACCAATAAAATCGCCACCACTGCTGTGCGCATCAGAGCACATTCCTTGGGGGTCACTTTTGTCCTGGTTTATCCTTTAAGAAATCATGCAGCCAACATGGTTTAGAAACGGAAGCATTCTGGGACAAAGCCGAGGTCCCACTTGACCTGCAGCAGGGTCATCCTGGCCTCTGGCTTCTGGAGGTGGCCACGCTCGGGCATCCTGGTGGCTCAGATGTCAGTGGTGTTTGTGCCGGTGGCAGACATGTGATGCTGTTTCAACTCGTGTCCCTGTGTCTCTGCGGGGCAGTGTCTTGTCCTGCTGCATCCTGAGCAGGGACCCCAACCGACGAGCAGCATCTTAGGACATCTCATGCCAGTTTCCCACGGGGTGGACCTGTGGGTCAGCATAGTGTGTGTCTGGTGCCATTCATGACCCAGTGAAGGGGCCACATGGGTGCCTCTGGTCCAGGGCCCCCTCCTCAGGGACTCAGCAGTGCCCTGAGCCTCGGGCTGTGCTGTGCCGCTGACGGCCTCTGCTGTGTCCTCAGCTCTGGGAAAGGCGTGTGGTCCAGCCAGGGCTGTGCACTCAGGGACGGGAACCTGACCCACTCTACCTGCCGCTGCACGCACCTCACCAACTTCGCCATCCTTATGCAGGTGGTCCCGCTGGAGGTGAGTGAGCCCGGAACCCCGGGCAGGGGACACAGGGTGGGGCGGGGGTCTGGTGGCTGGCTCCTCATGCTCCCGGGCCCTCAGTCCTGGGCACTTGCAGAGCATACCTGAGACAGGGTGCCCAGTCCCTGCTCACATCCTGGGAAGTGCTGGACCCACTGTCCCCAGTGGAAGGGGACCTGGGGGACAGTGTGACCCCGAGACGGGGCTCATCAGCACGGGGAGGCAGACCTGGCTGGGGATGGGGAGTGCCCAGGGCCCGTGGTGTTCTGAGGACCTAGGGAGGGGCCTGGGGACAGGAGGGAGGAACCCGCTCGGGGAGTGCCCGTGGAGACTCGTGCCCGGGTACAAATCTGTCACTGCCTGAATGTGACGAAGCCGGATTTAGACAGTCTGTGGGTGTTGTCGTGGGAGCAGATCACATCTGTTCATTGCCAGAAAAGGTTGATTTGAAAAATGGTTTAAAATTATCCCTGCTAAAAATGAACATTCTCACGAAGGTTGAAGAAAGGAAGGCAGAATTCTCAAGCAGATCCCGATCCCGTGCGGGCATTAGGAATTCACGGAAGGGCCTGAGCGGCCTCCCTGCTCCACACCAAGCCTCGTCTTCCTTCTGGGGTTCCTGGCTCAGGTTCCGTCCGGGGAGCTCCTGTCCTCCCTCACCAATCCCTCTCTGAGCTCCCTTCTTCCTCCTGGGTCCCTGAAGAGGGGCGTCGCCTGGCCGGGGCCTCAGATAGGTGGAGCAAGGAACGGGTTTTGGGGCTGCTGTCCCAGGAGCCCCTCGAGGTGCCCGGCTTAGCTCGAGGCTCTGTGTGTGACGAGTTACATCGTGTCTCCTTTGGGACCGGAGGAAGCTGTGGCCTGGGTGGACGTTCCCCGTGGACCTGTCCTGGGTGGCGGGGGCCGCAGGGACTCATCCAGGCGTGGGTTTGCATGGAGTTCAGCAGGACAGCTGACGAGCATAATCAGCAGTCGGAAGAGGGTTTCCAGGCTGCCTCCGGGAGGGAGCGCTCTGCCCATGTCCCTGGAGCTCTAGGTCACCCAGCAAGTGCGGGCTCAGCCAGTGGGGTGACTCACACTCACGGGGAACTGGTGACCCTGGAGCTGGGGCTTCGGTCCTGTTTAAGCAGGGCCAGCAGGGGGCCCAACATGGTGGGCCCAGCGGGGTCCAGGGGAAGGGCCAGGTGCTCCTGCCAAGGTAGAAGAGGGATTTCCCGGAAGCCTGTGACAGGGGCTGGGTCAGGAGTGAGGGGGAGAGGCTGGGGTGTGGGGTGTCCCTGGGAGGCCCATGCGTGGCCCCAGGGAGCTTCAGCCCACTGCCTCAGACTGTGTCCCCACCAGGAAGGGGACCTGAGGGTGCTACTGGGCCACCCCTCCCCCAGCATGATGGGGCCACCCCTTCCTGGCATGGATCCCTCCGAACTCCATATGGTCCAGCATTGCCACCCCACCGGGCACCACACCTGCCCTGCGCCCTTTGGGGGGATGCTTTGGGATGCAGGAGTTCTTGTTGGGACAGTGGACCTGGGAAAGGGGCTCAGGAAACCACTTGCACCTGGAGGCCACCAGGCAGAGCACTTCAGAGGGATGGCTGGTGGGGCTGGGGCCGGCTGTAGCCAGCGGGCAACTGTGTCATGACCCTGTGTTCCTGCAGGGTTGGAACATTGGCCACAGGGTTCATACATTGGCCGCAGGGTTCCTGGACTGTAGCTCTCACCTGCAGGGTGGGCATCTGCTCCGGAATGGGGGCCTGCACTCTGGCCACACTGCATGCTGGGCAGCCCCCAAAACACTCCTGGGCCCTCAGCTTGCAGGAAGACCCACCAGGAAGGACCTGGACAGAGCCTCCGAGGGCCCCACCTTGCAGGACTCAGGGCAAACGCCCTTTGGGTCTCTCTGTGAAGTTTTTGTCTGGGACTCTGGTGGTGTCTGTGGTCTCTGACTCAATGCAAGCCAGGCTTTGCAGAATGTTTCTAAATCTGGCCAGGTCAGGAAGGGAAGGGCGTGGTAGAGCGGGCCACAGGACAGCGGCATATGTGCACACACACGTGTATCTGTGTGTGTGTGCTCCTGCAGGCAGCACCCAGCCCACTCCAGCCTTCGGAGTCCAGCCAGGTGTGGCCCGGTCTCTGGTGGCTCCAGGGCACACCTGGGTGAGGGTGCGATCTCGTGGGGGCAGGGTGTGGGCAGCCTGGCTCAGGTCTCCAGGGCTGTGGTGGATGTGTGGCCATCCTAAGGAGCAGGCTCCTCCCCAGGGGTCTGGTGAGTGTCCACTGAGGACCCCAGGGTGTCTGCGTGGACAACAGTGGGTAGCGTGAGATGCAGGCGGTGTGGGTGGTGAGGACACCGGTCCTCCAGGCCTGCTGTTGAGGAAGCCTGCAGCTCCCGGAGCCCAAGGTCGCACACGCCGACCTTGAGGACTGTTCCAAAGCGGTGGAGCCCTGTGCCCTCCGAGGATCCACTGCCGAGGACAGTGCTGCCGGAGGGAGGGAGACGGTTGCCTCAGCCTCTCGTGAGCTGACGCCCCTCCCCGGGGCCAGGGCCAGGGCAGGGCCCATGCTCAAGGTCACACGTAGATGCACAGAAGCCTGATGCCCAGACAGGGCACAGAGACTCCACCTCCCAGCCAGGCCAGGTGGACCGCTAGGGTGGGCACAGCTGGGCTGCCCCTGGCTGTTGGCCGGAGTCCGTCCTGAGCTGAAGGCAGGGGGAAGGCGGTGGAGGCGGGTGGATCAGGCAGGGCTGTGGTGACCGCACTCGTGGGCTGCAGCTGCAGCCTGGGTGCTGGGCCCCTGCTGGGGAGAGCTGCGGGCATGGGCTGGAGTGGGGCAGGAGGCTGGGCGCCTGGCGGGCATCTCACCGGGTCCTCTCCACGCCCACAGCTCCCGTATGGACACCAGGTGGCGCTGTCCTCCATCAGTTATGTGGGCTGCGCGCTGTCCGTGCTCTGCCTGGCCGCCACGCTGGTCACCTTCGCCGTGCTGTCGTGAGTCTCCCCCGCACCCCGACACCTCCTTCCAGATCCAGGGTGCAGGGGCCACACACTGCCAGTGGTGGGAAAGGCGGGGTGCTGTGAGTTGGGGCGCAGGGCCTCAGCAAAGGGTGGAAGGCCTGACCTGACTCCGCGTCTAGTGGGGCCGGATCAGGACACGCATCTGGCACTCATTGAGTCTGGGAACTCGACTGTGCCCGTGGGTGGAAGCCAGTCAACCACCGAGTCGCCTGGAGCAGGCACAGCCTGGTGGCAGTGACCGCGCCACGTGCAGGACAGAGGAGAGGAACCCCAGGAGGGCAGGTGCAGACCTTGAGGCTGGGGTGACTAAGAAACAGAAAACAAGCAGCTGCTGTGGCACACACACCCTGACCCCAGCACCGCAGGAGGCTGAGGCAGGAGGGTCCCCAACTCCAGGCCGACCCGGGGAACTTAGTGACTTAGCCAGAGTCTGTCTCAGAATAGAGGCCTAGGGTGCAGCTCTGTGGGGACCCCGGGTTAACCCCAGTCCTGAAGATTAAGAGAGGAAGCGGAGCAGAGCACAGTGACCAGACAGAGCAGAGCCTGGGCCACAGCAGGTGGGGTCAGACTGCGTGGGCTGTGGGCCTGCAGGGCTCTGGGGGCCACTGGTAGAGGCATGACAGAGGGGACAGCGGCCGGCCTCACCCGCTCCACCTGCAGCTCCGTCAGCACCATCAGGAACCAGCGCTACCACATCCACGCCAACCTGTCCTGCGCCGTCCTGGTGGCCCAGGTGCTCCTGCTGGGCAGCTTCCACGTGGAGCCGGGCACGGTGAGTGGCCACCCTGCGCCCAGGGCATTCCCAAGGGCACGGAGCACGAGGGGGAGCCCCGCCGCCCGGGCAGGAAATAAGGCCACGGACGGGGCCCAGGAGGGCTGGGAGGGGGCTGGCGCAGAGCCCACGGCACCCGGTCACTCCCCGCGTCCCTCCCGCCCAGGTGCCCTGCCAGGTGCTGGCCACCCTGCTCCACTACTTCTTCCTGAGCGCCTTCGCCTGGATGCTGGTGGAGGGGCTGCACCTGTACAGCATGGTCGTCAAGGTGTTCGGATCCGAGGGAAGCAAGCGCCTGTACTACTACGGCATAGGATGGGGTAGGTGGGCGCAGGGCAGGGGACAGGGCAGGGGCAAGCTGGACGGGGAGGACGGCGGGGGGACAGAGGAGAGCGCCACTGCTCTGCCAGAGGCCGAAGCCCCGCCTCACTTGGAAACACCCCCGCGTCCCTGGTTTGGTGATCTTTTAAAGAACGGCTTTCTGTTGTCTTGATTTTCCTGGGGCGTTTCGTTTGGCTTTGTCTTTTTGAACAAGGCTGGTCTTGAACCCACTTTGTAGCCCAGCTGGCCTTGAGCCCATGGTGACCCTCCTGCCTCAGCCTCCCGAGTGCTGGGATTACAGGCGTGCGCCACCAGCCCGGCTTGCCTGTCTTTCTGTCATCTGCTGTGTTGACTTCTGCTCTGGTCTTTGTTACTTCCTCCCTCTGTGCCCCTTTGCTGTGGTTCCTCTGCCTCATCTGCAGCAAGGACCCGGGCTCCTGGAGGCATCATCCTTACCTGGCTCAGGCAGGTGCGGCCTCCTGAGTCTGGTTTAGGACCTGTGTGCTTTGTTTGTGTGTCCTTGAGGTGTTTGACTTCTTGTCCGATTGCTTCTCCAGCCCGCTGGTTATTTATGCTCGTTGCCCGAGTCTCACAGACCGTGACTCTTGAGTTCTGAGGCCTTCCGCCCGCCTGTGGGTGATTTGCCCTAGTCGGGTCCTCTCCACGGTGCCGAGGCTGGTGCTGCGGCCCAGGAGAGCTCCGCCCTGGGAGACGCCTGTCTGCCCGGGAAGAGCCGCGCTGTGCTCTTGTTGGCTGGGTGGGCCTGGGGCTCCAGGCCTGTCGCTGTGCCAGCCGCTCTGTGCTCAGCTTGGCCTCCTGCTCTGCCTCCCTGAGGCCAGTGGATCTCTCACCCGCTGGGTGTCTGCTCCTCCCTCGGCCCGGGGTGGCTGGGCTGTTGTGTGCACAGAGCTACATGAACATACATCCTTCTGACCAACCGACCTACTGCAGGAGACGATGTCTCTGGGGGTCGTGGCTCCCTTTTGCCCCAAAGCCCTTGGCACCCCAGTGCTCTGTGGAGCGTCCCATGTCTGGATCCGGAAACCTCTCGCTGGCCTCCCATCCTCCTAGGGAGCCTGGGCCAGGGCACCCTTCCCACGTCCGGCTGAGTGGACACCTGAAGTTCTTGCTCTTGTTACAAAATGCTGGCCAGACAGCGACCTGTCTCGCCTGTGCTCAGAGTGGACTCGGTCCTTCGCCTGTCTGGCCGCCCCTCCAGAGGCCCTGATGTCAGCCTGTTGGACATGGTGCCTGGTGTTGGGGACACATTCACGCCCTCTCCCGTTCAGAGCTCGGTGTGAAGGGCAGGACCCGAGGCTTCCTTCTGCAGTGACCCAGAAGCCAAGGAATGAGATTCCTGTATTGTGGGGCCCTCGGGACGCAGCAGGGTCTCCTGCCTGGAGCCCTTTGAGGGCAGAGGGCAGAGGGCAGAGGGCGGGGGAAGGGGGCACAGGAGCCGTGACAGCCTTGTGCTTGCTGAGCAGCCACCCATGTGCGGTGTGCGGAGATTCAGGGGTACCACCTGGCCTTGGGTGGGGTGGGAAGATCGGGCATCTGTTTCTGGAGCCCCCTATGAGGGCTGGGCAGGGCTGTGAGCCCCCCACAACTCCCCCAAGCCCGGGGTAGCCCGAGCTGGTTCCTGCAGGACTTGGGCTAGAGTCTCCAGGAGATTTTAGGAACAGTTGTACAAGGGTTTGTGTTTCTGTTAGCACAGCTGTGCAGTGCTATCCCAGGAGCCGGCTCGGGAACCCAGCCTTCCTGTCTGCTCCGTGTCCCTCTCCCTGGTCTGGGGGCCCTGGGCTTCTGCCGCTCTGCACCCCTCTCCTGTGCCCCTCTGCACACTCCCCGGGGTTAATCCTTGCACTTGGTGTTAAGCCTGGAAGGCATCTCCAGCAGCTCCGGGGGACGGGATTTACCACTCCGGGACCACAGTCCCAGCTGCTCTCCTGCTCTGCCTCCCGGCCCTGTCCCGCCAACACCTCGCCCTGCATCTGGGACTGAGCCCCTGTGACTGGGGCACGGGGTGTTCCAGAGACTCATGTGTCGGGTCATGGCCCCCAGATCCAGGGGTGGCCCGAGCGTGGGGTGCAGGGCTCATGTGTCTGTGAGGAGCTGGCGGCTCCTTGGGGAATTAACGTCTTTGTTTAGACAGGACGGTCCAGTCCCCCGGCCCAGCCCAGTGGCCCAACTCCCTGCAGCTCCGGGGCATGTTCTCCCACCCCACCCCTGCCTCTGCCTCTGGCTGCAAGGCTCCCCTTCCATGCCTGTGGGCACAGCCCACACCAGGATGCAAGTCACCGCAGGCCAGCAGAGTGTGTGAGTGTGCATGGCGGCCTGGTCAGTGACCGTGTGGTCACCTGTCCCCATGCTCACACTGCTGTGTACCTGGTGCCCAGTGACATCATGCTGAACCCCGGGGAGTTCAGGCTTAGGACCAGAGGCTGGGGCAGCCGTGTGATTCTTGACTCTCTCCTTCCCCAGGCCTCCCCCTGGTCATCTGTGTGGTCTCCATCTCCTTCGCCATGGACAGCTATGGGACAAGTAACAAGTAAGTGGTGTCCCGGGGCCCACAGGGTGCCTGGCCAGGGTGCTGTCTGTCCATCCATCTGTCTGTCTTTTCGGGTCTGCTAAGAAAGGCCAGGCTGGGGAGCTGGACACTGCCCAGGTGTCACGGCACCTGGGAGCCGCTGGCTGGGGTGTCTTCATCTGTAGCTGCCCAGATCTGCACCCAACAGACAAGGCTGGACACACACGCAGAGCCTGCGAGGGCATTGCAGTCTGGGGTCGCTGGCTTGAGGGGGAGGGTGTGGGTCTGTGCCCCAGGCCTGCCTTAGACCCCTCACCCAAACCCAGCAGCACCCCAAACTTCAAGACGAGGGACTTTTGGGGAGATGATGGGGCCGAGGCAGCTCCCCGGCCCTCAGTTTCCCCACATGCAGTGCGGGTTACTGAGGGAGAATCACGTGATGGAACAGGACTTTGCTGTGTGGTAGGTGGGGCTGCTGCTCAGGGAGTGCAGTGGACACGGTACCCTGAGTACCACCTGGGACTGGCACCCCTCTGCTTCCCCCCACCCTGGCCAGACCCCAGGGGGCCACATGGGCCTGAGCACTTGGCATCCAGGACTCAGAGGTGCCCTGTGTTCTTCAGGGCTCTTGGCCATGCTCAGCTGCAGGCCGCTGGCTTTCCTGCTCAATCCTGGGGTGGCATGTGGAGGCTTGCGGGAGGAGCAAGTGGGGACTCAGGGCAGGGGCTAGGAACAGCCCTGGAAGGGGCCACGGCCAGGCAGGGACAGGTCATTGACCCTTCATTCTCCCCACAGCTGCTGGCTGTCGCTGGGCACAGGTGCCATCTGGGCTTTCGTGGGCCCCGCCCTGCTGGTCATTGTGGTAGGTGCTCGTGGACCATGGGGCTGGGCAGGGAGGGCGGGAGGGCCATATGGTCCATGGGCTCTTCTGGGAGAGGCTGGTGCCCCGGGGCCTTACATTAGTAGAGATGGAAATTACACCGAAGCGGCATCTGTGGCCCGGCAAAGCCTTAACTGGAGCCTGAGAGAGAAGACAGGAGGGGACGCAGCTCGGTGGCTGGCTGGGGTCCTACTGACAGAGCGTGGACCCTACTACGGGCCAGCTCTCGGGCAGTAACTGGGGCCGGGTCCCATTGTCGTTAGCCTGTCCTGGGGTCGCAGCTCTGGAGCCCACGGGGCCGGGGGACACTGTCTCTGCCCAAGGGGGTCTCAGTTGTGCAGGCTCCACGTGTCCTGGAATTCAGGCGACCACAGCCAAGGCTGCCGGCCTAGCTGGGTGTCCCTGTGACCCCTGGCTTGGGGCCGAGGTCTCCAGGCAGGAGGTCCTGCGTGCATGGGGCAGGTCCCGTCCTTCCAGCCCCAAGGGCTGCATGGCCCTCAGAGCTGGGGGAGACCTGGCCGGGTTTCTAGTCCTGAAGGACACAAAGGACACAAAGGCAAGGAACAGCCTTGCTCTGCCTGCAGGAAGCCATGGCTCCCCGCAGACATGGCTTCTGAGTCCCCCGCTGTCCCAGAAGGCAAGTCCAGCCACTGGCCAGGTGAGGGCAGGGTTCCACCTGTTCCAGCCCTAGGGTGGTCCTGGCAATGTCACCACTGTCTCATAGACACTGGTTGATGAACTTGCCTTGCTGTGGTTCTAGCAACATTCCTGGGCTGGAGTAGAATCCTTTCTGATGGGCCAGCTATCTGACCATCATGGACTGCTCATTAGCTCTAAGACTGGAGGAGAGGGGTGCTCTGATTGGCTATCTCTCACTGAGACTGGAGGAGAGGGCTGCTCTGATTGGCTAACTGTCACTGACTGGATAGGAGGGGTGTTCTGATTGGCCAGCTGTTACTAAGACCGGGGTAGAGGAGTGCCCTGAGTAGCTAACACTCACTTCAACTGGAGGATAGTGGTGCTGTGGTTGGCTAGCTCTGAGACTAGAGGAGAGAAGTGCTCTGATTGGCCAGCTTTGAATACAGTTCTCACCCTGGGGTAGAGTTCACTCTGCCCTGGGGTGTGGACAGGTGTGGGGGACACAGCTTCCTGAGACCTGGTGCTGTTCTTGGGCCGGGGAACCTGAGCTTGGCAGAGGCGTCCTGCTTCCACCCCACCCAGCACCTCAGAGGACCAGCGTACTGGTCCTCAGCCTCCTGCACACTCCAGTCCCAGGCATCATGGTCACCTGGAGTTCGGCAGATGGGACGTGCTCAGCCAGGGGGACCTTAGCCACGGGGTGATGGTATATTTTGAGTAGAGTCCCTGTGGCTCCTGGGAGGTGCCGGGGTGAGGCCCTTTCACAGGTGCAGGGGACTCAGGCTCGAGTGACACCACTGGAGATGCGTGGTCCTTCAGGGTCCTCAGTTGTGGCCTCCCCATGAGGTGTCACAGCCCAGTGCCCTGAGGACGCATCAGACTGCACACCAGATGAAGCCACTGGTGACTGTGGGGCATGAGCTCTCGGGGTGGCACCCCCATGCCCCTTATTCCAAGCCCACTGTGACCCCCCTCGCCCTCACCCCACCCTTCCCCAGCTGTGCATCTGAAGTCCTCTGAGTGTCCCCTTTGGTGGCACCAGGGCCATGGTTAATTAGGGGCGAGTTGCAAGCAGAGGCTGAAAGGCTGGGTTTGTTCTCCCATCATTGAAATTCTGCTCAGACCCCTCCTGCCGCTCGGGGGGACGTCTGGTGGCCGCCAGTGTCTTCACTGCTGTTTGGGGGGAGGCGGTCGTGTTGCCTGTTGAGTGACCCCGCATCCCCCGGGCTGCAGCCGCCAGAACACTGTCCAGTCAGTCTCTTAGCCCTGACCCCGGGGTGCCACCGAGCCGTCCCAGGAAGTGACTTTCAAGTTGTTTTTCTTTTGTTTTGGGACTGGTTACAATTGAATTTAATTAAGTAACTTGGCTTTTGAAATTTTAACATGCGTGATTCAAAAATTTAAAAGAAAAACTTAAGGATGTGTAAGAAGCACCGAGAAGCTACAGCCCCTAATCTCTGAACTCCGCCTCCGCCTCCCCGAGGAGGTGCCAGGTGCGGGCATCTCTCTGCACCCCGGCTTCTCTGTGGCTGTGGCCCTGCGACTTCACCCCGAGCGGGCATAGAGGCTCCGGCTTGGTGCCAGCCCTCCCTCACTCCCTCTGTGTCCATGACCTGGAGCACCACTGACCACTGGCCTCTGCCTGGCCATCCTGGGTTACTCCTCTTTCCTCGGACCCAATGAGGTTCCAGCTCTGGGCCGTTCGAGGTCTGGGACGCAAATCCCTAAGGCGCAGGGTCAGGGCTCACAGCACAGCAGAGTGAGGGGCTGGGGGCGCCTCCCCAGTGGAGAGTGAGGGGTCGGGAAGCCCAGGCACACAGTGACAGCCACACCTTTGAGTTGCCCACACGGGCACAGCGGGGACAGTGGAGTCCTCGCTGGGTAGAATGTGCTGGGTGCTGGGTGGAGGGGAGAGGGAGCTGCAGGCTCAGGGTGAGGCAGGGAGGCCCGGATCCACCAGCTGGGCTGGTGACGTGGATATGGGGGTGAACGACTGGGCGGGGCATCGTGGCCCTACTTGCACAGTGGACCTCGCCTGCCACAGGAGCACCTGGGATGTGGGGTTGGGCAGAACACTCCTGTGGAGGCCATTGACCTGGCGCCGGCTCCCCCCAGCTGTGTCCCTGGCCTCAGGACTTTCCCGGGTTAAGGAGGGACCCGGGACAGCGCGACCCTACAGCAGAGGACCCCAGCCCTGCCCTGTGTTCAGGACCCTGGAGAGTGGGAGGGGGCGGCTAGTGCTGAAGCCTTGCTGCAGAGACCCTGAGTGGCCCCAGGGAGCACAGACAGGTCCCAGCCCTTAGAGGGCGCAGGGCAGCAAGGAGCCCGAGATGCTACAGGCCCGGAGTGGGGGCACCGCTGGGGCGGGCAGTCTTCCCACGGACTGTTCCCCTTCCCCTCTGCTGTCACCAGTGGGTTGGAGGCAGTGAGGCCGTGTGTGTCGCCAGGCTCTGAGAGGCAGCAGTGCTCGATGAGCTCTGCCCTCGGCCTGTCTGACCCTTCCCAGTCCGGGCACAGAGCCAGGCTGGGGCTGAGCAGGGAAGCCCCGCACGGCGCCTGCTGCCCCCGGCCACCACACCACTGTCGCATCCCTCCTCCACACAGGTCAACATCGGCATCCTCATCGCGGTCACCAGGGTCATCTCCCAGATCAGCGCCGACAGCTACAAGATCCACGGGGACCCAAGTGCCT
This sequence comes from Cavia porcellus, assembly GCF_034190915.1. Classification (NCBI taxonomy): domain Eukaryota; kingdom Metazoa; phylum Chordata; class Mammalia; order Rodentia; family Caviidae; genus Cavia; species Cavia porcellus. The sequence goes on along the minus strand of NW_026947499.1, from coordinate 1,142,441 downwards.
TCAAGTAGGTCACCTGCAGGTCAGAGAGGACTGAGGGTCAGCAGCCCTATGGCCTGGGCCAGCCCCGCCTCGCTGCCCTCTGGGAGACCTGAGCCCACTCAGCCCTGCAGCCCCCGTGCACAGCCAGGGTGGCAAGGGGACCTCCTCATGGAAAACCTGAGAGACGGCTCTTTGTGCCGTGGACCAGCCTGGCCCTGGACAGGAAGCCAGGGATGCGGAGACTGAGTCCACACAGCTTCCTGCCCTGGACTCCTGGTCGGTGTCCTGAGGGCCCAGCACGTAGCTATATGGTAGCTGTGTGGTGACACCATCTGCAAATGGTCCTCCTGCGGCAAGGACTGCATGAGCTCGGTCCTTCGGAGCCCCTGACCTCCTGTGGACAGCGACACTGGCTGGGCCTCGGGGTGGTGGAGCAGAATTTGCTGCAGGGCTGGGCCCAGTTGCACGGTCGCCCTGACCCTGGCACCTTGGGCTCCTTGCCTGGACTTCGGGCCTTTGCATAGGTGGAACGTGGATTCAAGAGTGGCCTCAGCTATAGTAGATCTTTCCTGATCTGAAAGCAAGAGCCATAAACAAGCCAGCGGGGATCGATGGGATAATTATCCCATAATGAATTCCAAACACTGTAAATTAACCTGGCAGGCGGCCGCGCCCTCCGGGGGCCTTAGAGCCTGCGCTGGGGAGGAAGGAAGCAGGCAGGTGGGGGCAGCCCTGTGACTCGGCCTTGTCCTGTCCACCGTGCGGCCTGCAGGGCCCTTCCCCTCCCCATCCCCGGCCCCTGGATGCCCAGGAGAGCTGCACACTGTCCCCCATGCATCTCAGGGCCGCCCTGGCTCTGGGGCTCCTGTGGTCTCTGTGACCATCACGGCACGGTCTGCGGCCTTCCCGGGACCTGCAGCTGTGACAGGGAGTGAGTAGCCAGCTGGACGGGGCCACGGGGAGGGGACATGCTGCCCCCTCCTCCAGCCCTGCTCGCTGCTGCAGAAGAGCAGCCCACCACACCCCTCCTGGTAGCTCCGCCCGGTGGATCCTCGGGTCCCTAGACAGGTGCTTTGGTCTCACTGTGTCGGGGTCCACACCTAAGGCCTCCGCTTCCCAAGATCTGCCGTGTGGGTGGCCGTGGTTTACAGGGGTCCCAGCTCCCTCTCCTCCTCCTCCTCCTGGATGTCTCCCTGGCTCACGTGGCCCAGGCCACCATCCTATTCTGGAGGCCTCTGCACCCGGCACTGCCCCTTCTGCAGGGAGACCCTGGCCGGCTCTGTTCCCTCGGAGCCTCACGCTGGTCCTCACTGCCCATCCTGCCCGCCCCAGTGTGGCCCTCACTGCGTCCCTTGCAGGCTGACCGTCAAGGCCGTGGCTGTGCTGCTGCCCATCCTGGGGACCTCGTGGGCCTTCGGCGTGCTGGCCGTCAACGACCAGGCCCTCGTCTTCCAGTACATGTTTGCTGTGCTCAACTCCCTGCAGGTGAGCCCTGCCCTCCGCACCTCCCTCGGCCCAGGGCCGGGCACAGAGGTGTCCACGGAGCCACACGGCAGCTCCCGGCAAGGACGGGCGACACCGGGCTCCAGGCCAGAAGTGAGCAGGCAGGAGAGGGTGGCAGGTGCAAAGGGACGGGTGCCCACGGCCAGAGCTTCCTGCAGGGAGGGAGCTGCAGGGTCCTCTGCACAGCCAGCTGCCCCGCTGCCCTGCCCCTCCCTGTGCAGGTCCCCTCAGCACTTAGCACACCTGCCCCTGGCTGCTGCGCTGTGGCCAGCCCTGTCCACGGGACCCGGTAGCCTTCAGCTGCCTGGTCTCCATCAGGATGGTGATGACCTGCTCCTCCTGTGTGTGCAGTCACGGTCATTGTTAGCCTCGCTCTGTCTGTGGGTGGAGCCCAAGGCCATCGGAGACCTGTGCCACGTCCAATCCCAGGGTCCCAGCAGGAAGCTGTCATGGCAGCAGCCTGCATCGGAGTTAAATGACAGGGCGGGCCTGGGACGCTGTCCATCTGCATGGCCTCCTGACTTAGGAGCCAGGGTCACAGGGTCCTCACAGCGAGGTCCCCACACCACTCTTGGCCAGGAGAGGGCATCACAGGGTCCCTAAGATGAAGTCCCCATGCTGCTCTTGGGCTGCGGCTCTCAAGTCAGTGACCACAGGCCCTTGGCTAATGCCACTTCTCGCCTCCGCAGGGCGGCTTCATCTTCCTCTTCCACTGTCTCCTCAACTCCGAGGTATGCGCACTGCTGGGCGCCCTGCGGTGGGGTGGGGGTGCAGCCTGGCTGCCCGAGCCCTGGGGAGTTTGAGGAGGAGCCAGGCCATGTCCCCGCCTTGCTGTGGGCTCCTGGCCTCCCCTCAGCACAGGCTCCCGTGCTGGCCGCCCTGGCCCTGCCAGCCTCGCCGTGGCTGTTGACAGGTGTTTCCTGTGTTCACCAAGGTGCGAGCTGCCTTCAAGCACAAGACCAAGGTCTGGTCCCTCACCAGCAGCTCGGCCCGCAACGCCAGTGGGAAGCCCTTCAGCTCGGACATGGTGAGTGCAGCTGTGCCTGTTGGGACTGGCTTCTGCCCCCCAGTCCCGCCAGCCTGCCTCACCCAGGGCCCTGGTGTTCCAGCGGCCTGCTCACGGCGGAGCCCAGCATCCGTCCTTCCCAGAACCTGTCCACTGCCTTGGCTCCCGCAGGGCCCCGCAGCCCGGAGCAGAGCTGGCTGTCCTCTCCTGCCACTGGGTCCTCACTCAGTGATCCCCCGGAAAGGCCCAAACTCACACATGTGCGGGCGGACAGACACGTACCCGGGGTCCACTGTGCCCAGGCAGAACCTCAGCACAGGGAGCAGGAGGTTCTGCCCGCTGGTGCCGCGGCCTGGCTGTGGGGCTGCATCCCCCCATCTCTGGAAGTCACCTCCAGGCCCCGCACTCTCTCTCTGACTTTGCAGATGAACGGGACCAGGCCGGGCACGGCCTCCACCAGGCCTAGCCCCTGGGACAGGAGCAGCCACTCCGCCCAGCGTGTGGATCTGTCCGCAGTGTGAGGGCATGGCTCTGTGGAGCCCAGAGGAGGTCCACACTCACGCAGCATGGGACACATGACTGTCCTGCCCGCTGTCATGGGATTCTGGCTCCCCTGAGGCCACAAGTGACATGCAGGATGCCGTGGCCAGCAACAACATGGCCCTCCCGCGCCCTGGGTGTGCTGGGCACCACGATCCCGAGCACATGGTACCCTTCACATCCACGGGCAGAGCACAGGACCCACGCGGCTGAGGCCAGCAAGGGTCCCAGCCGTATGAGCAGCCCTGGCCTCTGTCCATGCTGGGTGCCGGGCCAGAGTCTGTGGCGTCCAGGATAGGACGCTGGCCCAGTCCTCTCCTTGGGAGGACCACTGCCAGTGGCCTGTGCTTTGGGCCGTCGTTGGCACCGTGGACAGTAGTACTGCGGCCCTGCTGTCCTGAGCACACTGCCTCTCTGGACCAGGTCGGCCTAGGTCCCGTCTCAGCACCAGCTAGCCCCGTCCTGGCCACCCCAGCTCATGCCTCCTGCGTGTTTTCCTGAGCCAGACTGCCGGCCGCCTGGCCTGCTGCCCCCAGAACTGTGTCCCTGTCTCCAGCGGGGAAAGGCTGGTCACCTGCCTCCTTCATGGACACCAGAGTCCGGGCTCTCCAGGGGAGGAGGGGGTGGCGCTGTCCTCTGTGTCAGACCCAGACTTCACCCTGGGGAGGACGGAGGGCGAGGTCAGGCCCAGGCCCCGATGCAGAGAGGCTGACAGCACTGGTGGCCGTGGCTGGAGCCGGGTGGGCCACTTCGAGGACGGTCCCGCCTGCATCTGTACTGGAAACCCCACATTACACTGTGACAACAACTTCACTGCACTCGTCTCACCACGCCTGCTTCACTCCTGAGTGGATTTTCACAGCTCTGGGGACACTACCCCGGGCATCTGGTAGTGTTTTTAAAACTTAGTGACTTTCTGATGACGGATGATGGCGTACAGACACCCGCCCCGACCTGCCCGGGCCCCCGGAGGCTTCAGTCCAGTGGTGGCCCTGACCTCCGAGGGCGGCCAGCTCTCTGTGGGTGGGGTCAGTGGTGGCATCTGCAGGATCAGCTTCTGGCCCTCTGCTCACTGTGTGACTGAACCTTCGCCTGCCCCACCACAGGGTGGCCCTGTGACCCAGGCCATGGCCACTGGGGGAGCCCGCGCCCGGGCAGAGCCCACTCTCAGCAGTCGCCCTCAGGCCTCCCGTGGTTCCTGGGTGGACCCGGGTCCCTGGGTCGTCCCTCAAGGCCCCGAGCACCAGGGACATCGCCGGGGACACTGGGCCCTCCACACGCCGCCCTGTGCAGCCCGTGCGTCACCCAGCAACTGGATCCCTGTCCAAGCCTTTCCTTTCCGAGAAGGCGCCAAGCACTTTATTTATAGCTGTAAATTGTGGCTTTTGCGGTAGTTTGTTATCAGCACTAATTTGCCAAGAAATGAGAAATCGGAGAAAGGATGAGCTTAAAGTGGTTTATGGCTCGGGAAAGGTGATGAACGCGCTCAGTGGGGAAAACATGTTGTGATTTTATGAAATAAAAACTCAGTGCTGTGAAATAAAACGTGTCTCCACACCCTGCCGAAGCCGTGGGCCGGCGGCGTCCCTCACAGAGGCCCGCACGGCCCTTGCTGCAAAGCAGACTGCTTAGCTCTGCCCCCCGAGTGGAAGCCCTGGACCGCAGGGCAAGCAGCAGGCTCAGGAGGGAGCGGGGAGACATGTAGGTCCCCAGGCCACGGCCTCCCAGGCTGGTCACTGCACGGCCACTGCTGTTGGTCACGCAGGGTCCTCCCGAGACAGGCAAACCCCCAAGTCCAGCACCTGGACCCGTGTCCAGCCTCATCTGCATCGTGGCTTTGACCACTCCGGGGTCAGGACGCCGCCACACTTCCTGTGAGACCTGGGGTGGTCAGAGGTGCCCCGTCCTGGTGGAGGTCAGGACCCCTGTCCCTTGTCCCCAGTGGCCCCAGGATCCTAGAGGCCCAGTGCTTGCGCCCCGCAGGGGGCTCCTCTCTTCCTCTCCTGGCTCCTCCCGTAAACCTGCTGCGGCTGCTCTGTCTGAGCCCCGCTCAGTTCTCTGCCCGAGATGCTGAGAGCCAGTGGTGACGCTCCACAGGCTGACCGGCTCCCAGCCTCGCACAAGGCAGGAGCCCGCTCGTCCTCCTCGGCTCCCTCACCGCTCGGGACTGAGCCGACCTGGGCCCTCCGGCCCCGCACACCTCCAGGTGACTCTCTTTCTGTGCTGCTGTCGTACGTCAGTGTTAGGTGCTCACAGCGCGTGACACATTCCCTCCTGTGTGGACGCGCTCGTGGCGTGTAGTACGCTTGATTCACATTCGTGTGTGCTGTGTGTGTCCTGGGATGTCTTCCCTCGTGTGGGTGTTGATGTCTTTGTACTGGGATTCTTTACTCAGATTGAATGTTTTCCAGGATAAAATCTCAGGTTGTAAATACTTCCCTGAGTCTTGAAGCCCTTCACCAAGTTGTGGCTCAGAGTGGCTGCTGGGCCCGCTCCGTCTGCCGTGGGACTCTGTCCTCGTGGCACCGGCTTCCGCCTGGGCAGCTGCTGCCCAGCAAGTGGGCACAGGCTCCCCACATCCTCTGCTCTTCCACTTTCGCCCCAGGATGTAGCAGGGGAGGGCGGTTGTTCTGGGTGACTTCTTAGCTGGCACAGTGGGTGTCAGGCCTGGGGGCTCCACTGCTGTCCACTGTCACCTGTGACCACAGAGGAGGGGCTGGGTGTGGCCTGCTCCTCCCTCTGCCCTGGGCTGTGCAGGCCCGGCCTGACCGGTTCCCGGCCCGACCTGGACATCTGGAGGCGGGGTCCTTGAGGGCTGCTGTGAGGACGCCCTTGGGGCTCAGTGTGACCGACACGCGCTGCCCTCGGCAGACACCGCTGTCTGTTCTCAGCCTCCGTGGTCTGCGTGCTGTGCTGTAGCCGTTGGCATCTGCCCTTTGCTCCTGGGTCGTGTTTTTCCTTCTCCATTGCTTCTCCAACACCTCTGATGCCTGGGCCTCCGTCTGTGCAGCCGTGCGCCCGAGGCTGCCTCGATTCCCCTCGGCCTGGGCAGTGCCGGCAGGGTGGGCTGGTCAGTGTTCTACACCTTCCCACGGCGGGCTCGCTTCTGCTCTGAAGGATGCTTTCCATGTTGCCCTTTCTCTGAAGCTGTCCTGTCCTCGCACCCACCCTCCCTTAGTGGTGCTCACTTTTAATAGTTTGTCCCCTTGAAGCCGGGCATGGTGGCTCACGCCTGTGATCCCAGCACTCAGGAGGCTGAGACATGAGGATTGCTGCAAATTCGAGACCAGCCTGGGCTACAAAGTGAGCTCAAGGCCAGCCTGAACTGTAGCAAGACCCCCCCCCCAAAAAAAAAGAACAACAAAAAAATAGTTTGTCCCCTGAGGTCCTGAGCCATTGCAGGGAACTCTCCAGAAGCCGATGCTTCGTCGGCTGCAGGGTGGAACCCGTGGCCGCCCAGCCCTGGACGTGAGCCATTGGGGTACAGATCCTTCTCCATCTTAAGTGATCGCTGCCCCTTAATATTTTCATGGGGTCGGCTCTCCAGCCCCCAATCTCAGCCATGCCGGGGGATTTAGCCTGCCGTGGCTGCCAACCCGGCACCCAGCACCCTCAGCCCGGCAGCCCTCCCTCAGGTGGCACAGGTGTCCCCAGTGAGGACTCCACACCGTGTGGGTCTCCTGCTTCCACAGGAAGCCTGGCGCGTTTCCTCTTCTTCTGTGTGCCTGTGTTTGAGAGTCTCTCGGTGCCGTTCCTTTTTACTATTTGTGACCTTACTTTGGGGAGCAGGACAGCCTCCCGGGCCTCTGGCAGCTAAGCGGTCACCGTCAGCCTTTCCAGCACCGTGGAAGGACCAAGGAGAAGCCCGGGAGGTGGACAGTGTGGCCGAGGTCCTGGCGGTGGCTGACCTGCCTTCCCTGCCTCTGCCTTGGCGCTGTGTGGACCGAGGAGCAGCATGGCTCTCTCCGCTGCATTTTCCAAATGCAGTTCAGCTGTCCCCTTAAAAGCACCGCTGGGGCGGTCACTGCGGCCTGACCTCCGTGCGTGCCAGCTGGTGAATCCAGAGCAGGAGGGAGCGGCGGAGGGTTCACCGCCTCTTCTACCAGCAGGTCAGGGCTGGTGTCTGCTCACCAGGCGGAGGCCACGTGTCCGTCCCGTCCCTTCAGGACACGCTGTCTTCAGGGAGACTTCCCGCCACCCACAGCCGGAGCCCGCGCCGTGGTCTCCAAGCCTCTTCCTTTTAAAAATAAACTTCTGTTTTCTGTTTTAAAACACTTTAGATGTACAGAAACATTGTGAGAGTGTCTCCATATAACCCACGTCGGTTTCCTCCGTGCACAATGTCACATTGGTCACAATGAATGTGCCCCTGGCCGAAGCCAGAGCCACCCCGTTCTTCCTTCTCCCCGCTGTCTGTGGGGGGTCTGCGGAGGTCACCGGGGCTCCCCCAGGGTGCTGTTCCCCGCTCCATGCTTTACCTCCGTCCCTGCAGACTCACGGGGTTTGTCCTGTGGGTCACTGGGCAGTGCCCCTTGTTAGGTCAACTCAGCACTGGCCATAGGGAGCTTTCTTAGTAGGCTCCCGTGGTCCTTCGGCATGTGGCTGTCTGTGCGTGTGTGCATGTGTGTGCGTGTGTGCAGCATGCATGTTCCAGGTTCTTCCTTTAGGACGCGTGTGTTTGCCACTATTTCCCCCGCTCTGAGTCGGCTTTTTACTTTCTCGACAGAGCCTTGCACAGAACTCACTTCTTTGAGGGGTCTACCGGTTCATCGTCTTGTCCTCCATCAGCTGTACCTTCGCTGTCATGGCTAAATCTTCCCAAAGATTTTTTTTCCACCACACAGTCGTTTTAGCTTGAACTTCAAGCTCGTGGTTGTCTTAGAGTTGAGTGGGGTTCAGTGAGGACACCCCGATGCAATGGCACCAGCCCGAGGTCTCCTGCTGAGCAGCCTTTGCCCTCTGCCTGGTACGGCTGGCTTCTCCCCCGGGCCCTGGTCCTTCCCCTCCTGTGCACGGGCATGATAGTGGCTTCGTCATGACGCCTGAGGCAGGAAGGAGAAGCCGCAGACTCCGTGCTGCTGGGCCTTCCGTCCTTCCGCACAGTCCCCGTCCAGGTCTGCGTGCATCTTGCGGGACATCTGCTGGGATTTTGATGAGCCCATCTGGCAGTCCCGAACTGTGGGTTTGCAGTGTAAACCTACGCGTGTGGGCTGTCTTACGGCCTCTGTGTAGCTCTTTAGAACTGGACTAAGTTCTTTAATGTTAGAATTCAGGCCGGTTGACCTAGACTCCAGTGTGTACTTTTAACGAGGTTTTAGCTTAGTGGTTGTATTGCCTCCTTTTCTCGTTGCTGAGACAAAATGCCCAGCACCCACAGCTAAAGGGCAGACAGTTTATTGAGCTCACGGCTTGTCGTGGTTTTAGCCCGTAGTGGGCCGGCTCCAGGGCAGGGCGGCACACGGCGGAGGGGGACAGGCCGTGGCGGGTCGAAGGCAGAGGTCAGCAAGGAGAAGCAGCAAGTGACCGCAGCGGCTGTCCTGCTGGCCCTCACGTTCTAGCCAAGCTGTGTGCCCTCAGGGCACCCAGGGGGGCTGCCCGGGGTCCACACTCACTCTTGATCTTGCATCATTCACCCTGGCTCCAGCCACCTCCAGAGTCCCACCGATGACCAAACCCACTTTGGGGGACGTCTGGACACAGCCACACGGTGATTGTCCCCAAGTTCCCCACCCAGACGCTGACCTAAACCCTCCCCTGAACATCCGGTGTGTCTCAGGCTCTGGGGACACCTGTGGCCCCTGCCTGGATCCTCCCCCTTGGCCCTTTCAAGTGCCCATCCAACGGACACTATGGTCCTCTTGTCCACCTCCAGTGGCCGCTCAGAACTGTGAGAAGCACAGACCCTGGTGGACGGTGCTTATTTCTATACATACACACGTGTGGGGAAAATTTTCAACCAGCCACAGCAAACGATTAGCAGTCACCACTATGAATAACCACAGTAACCACTATGAATAACCAAGCAGAACCACAGCGCCGTCACACAAGCCGCGTGGGCCGGGCGCTTCTCTCCAGGGGCATCGTACCGTCCTCCACTGACGGCTTTCCTTATGCTGCTGAGACAGGCGGGGCCTATAGAAGAGGGAAGAGAGTGGACAGCGTGGGCAGGGAGCGGCCACAGCTCCTGCCGAGGGTCGCCAGAGCGCAGGCACCGACGGGATCCTTCAGAACCAAGCTGTAAGCGTGCACAGCCCCCGTGGACGCTAGACAGGGTGGCCTGGGTGCCAGGCAGGAGACCGCAGGACCCTGTGCAGACCACCAGCACCTCTCAGAGGAGCATGGGGCTCGGCACCCACCCGCTGTTTACGTCTGGAACTTTCCACTGGCTATTTCTGGCTGTGGTTGGCCACGGGTGACAGAAACTGAAAACCACGGCTGAGGATACCATGACAGCAGAACACACTATCATGATAATTATAAACGTTACGGCTATTTTTAGGCCAGTCAAGAAGAAGGGATTTTATTTCAATGTTTATGTCTTCCCCAGCACTCCTTCCTTACGTCACCTGCATTTTTATCCTGACTGCTTCCCAGCCGGAGAAATGAACGTTTCTTGAAGGGAAGGTCTGCCGACTGTGAGCTTGTCTGAGAGTCTTTATTATCCTTCACCTTTAAAAAATAATTCTGCTGGAATTATATAAATATCACACCGGTGCATTCTGATTTCCCATATCTGAGCGTTTGCTCTGCTCTTCCTGCCTGCGTGGTGGATGAGAAGCCTACGGTAAATTTATTCTTGCCAGACTGCAGGGAAAGTGGGCTTTTCTTGACAATGAAAGATTTCTTTTGTTTGTACAAATGTAATGTGAAGTGTCTGCGTTGTCCTTATGTTTTTCTTTTCTTTCTTTCTTTTGCTCTTTTGTTTAATCCATCGGGCTTGGTGATCTCTGGCGTCCTGGGTCGGTAGCCGCCGTGGCTAACTGTGCACAGTTCTCGGCCGCTGCGTCCCCTTTCCCTGGACTCTCTCCTCTCTCTGACAAGGCAGTTCCATGGCTTGTTGCTCACAGCTCTGGGAGGGTCTGTTCTTTTTCCCATTGCTTTTTTTCTTTCTGCTTCCGAGGAAGTGTTTCTGTCCGCCCGTCCCCCAGCCCCCACCCTCCCTTCGGCTGTCTTTAGCCCTGCCACGTTCACTCCGTGGCTGCCAGAGGAGTTCCGGCCTCAGCATCTGATTTGGTTTGATTTGCTGACAGCCTTTATGGCTCTCTGCGTGCGTTGTCTGTTCCTCTGTGCGTCTTCGCTCTCCCCTGTGACTCGGCCTATTTGTCATCGTCACCGTGAGCTTCCTGTCTGATAAGTCCACCTGCGTGCACCTCGGAGCTTTCCGGAGCTGCCCGTGCTTGCTCCAGGTGTTAGTTCTGCATTGATCAGGTGCAGACGGGCTGAGCTCCAGGATGGCCGTAGCCGGAGGCCTCAGCTGCAGGCGCTGCAGCACGGTGTGGTTCTGCTCTGGTTTGCAGGGTTCCCGTGTCCCCCGCTTGTGTCTTGCTCCACAGGGTCTGCACGGGGCCTGTCTTGCTGCAGTGCAGCGGCAGCAGTGAGGAAGTGTCCAGCGGTCAACGGTGACTCCCTAGTCAGTGGCCCTACGATTCTCCCCGGTAGCGCACATCCCCCTGGCACACGGGGCCAGGAGGCAGCACGGCCCGTCCCAGGCTCACTGTGGCTTTGGGGACATTTGCAGCAGTCTGTGCAGGCAGATGAGCCTCGGCTCCCAGTTCTCCAGCTGCCAGCTCCCTCCAGGTACTCTGCCAAGGTGCATTTCACTACGTGGAGAAGCATTCATCTTCCTGGGCTGCCCTCGAGGACTCGGAGGGGACGGGGAGGAACTGACCAGCACACGGCTCCTGGCCGCAGAGCCCAGGCTGACCCTCCTGCCGTGCTCTGGAATTCGGCTTCGACTAGGGGAAGGGTGGTGATGGGCTGCAGAATCCTCACAGCGTGCAGGGTTAAGTGCTCACCCTGGCAAACCAGAGTCAGAAAGACAAATCACCCATCTCTTCCTCTTCCTGGAGCCTGAATTTTGAATCCCTCGCCTTGTGATGTTCTTGGTGCCTGGACTTCTTTTGACCCTAAGGTACAGTCCCACACCTGCCTCCTCGCTGAGAGAACCTTGGTGCCCTGGATGCCCAGGGAAGGCACCCCAGAGGGCATCTATACTGGCCTCTGTGTCCCATCCTCCTTTAAAGGCCTGGGGCACCTTAGCCCACAGGCCAGGAGGGCGGTCTGCTGGGATGCGCTGTCGTCGTGTGACAGAGAGCTGCCCCATGACAGCTCACCTCCAAGGGCAGCTCCCGCCGCCAGGGACACAGCAGCCTGGCGGGTGCAGCTGCCCTTGGAGTTGCCTGGTGGAAGAGAACCTCGTTTCCTCCCTCCCTGCCTCATGCTGTGCAGGGCTTCCTGTTGTGCACTTCAGGGGCAGCCAGACTGGAGGAGCTCAAGAAACATGTGTGGCAGGCACATGATGCCCTCATCCAGGTCCTGCAGGCTCCCAGGCGGGTTAGACACCAGACACAGCCAGGGAGCCACTATGACCTGCGCATCCCTCTCCTGGGGCACCCGAGTCCCTTCCCCTCTAAACCCCTGCACATCGTGAGCTTGTGGGGAACCTTAGGGCAGCCTCACTGGGGTGACCAGGGGTGGGGGCAAAGGACGCAATGCAATGCATCCCTGCTTTGTTCTTGAAAGCTGAATTCACTTTGATGTTTTCCGAGAGTTTCGGTTCTCTGTTCTGCAGGCAGCAGGGGGACAGGTGACACAGGGAGGGGGCAGAGGGGAGCCCAGTAGAGCCACAGTCATGGGATGCCCAGCCGCCAAGCCTGTCCTGTGTGGGCAGCAGTGGTCGGGGCCAGGCAGCGTGGAACCTCTGCTTCCCACGAGCTGAGTCCAGGACTGTGTCATACCCAGAGCCACCACTTCAGCCAGGTCCCAGGGCCGGAGCCTCAGGGCTGCATCCTGGCCCTTTCCAATGAAGAGGGGGGCAGAGGAGCACTCACCGTTTGCTCGTCGCCCCTGCAGTGTGGACAAGAAGCAGGCCAAGCTGCACCCCTGGTTGTGGCAGAGGTGACCTGAGCTGCTCACATCACACTCCCAGAAAGCAGGAACCACTCAGAAGTGTGACACCCCTACCCCTAACCCGAGCATCCGGTGTCTGTGCAGCCACGTGGGGGAGAGGGAGAGCCAGCGAGGGCTGGATCAGAGAGGCCCACGTCGCCTCACAGGCCAGGGTCCCAAGCACAGGCGGGAGGAAGGACCCGGTGCAAGGACACTTTCTGTAGTTTCCTTAGCAACAAGGACTTCCTGCACAAGTCCTCAGCTGTTAAGAAGGTTGCGGGCACTTGGGGTGCAGCTCAGGGCCAGTGCGCTTGCTTGGTGCACATGAGCCCCCGCTGCCACCCCTGCACTGCAAAGCACGCAAGTGGAAAGCAGAGGTGCGGGAGGCAGCGGGCACGGCAGCTGCACCGTGGGCCTCCGGGAGGCTCTGGGCACCCAGCCTCCCCACAGCTCAGCTGGAAACGAGGGCGGGCTGGCGGGCGTGCGGGCAGGAAGTCAGGCAGCCGGCAGCCCACGGTGGGCAGGGTTGCTCAGCGTCACACTCGCAGCACCCACGACAGCAGAAGAGCGGGCTTGCAGGGCCACCTCACGCATGGTCCCAGCCGCACTCTCTAAGGACAGTGCTTCCCCGGTCCAGTGCTGAGGGGAGGGCTTGGGCATACAGCCCCAGCACCAAGCCCCAGTCTTCGGGGCCTGTCGGTCACTGCTGCTTCTCCTCTGGTGTCAGGTCCAGCCTGGGAGGTCTGGAGTCCAGGGCTGGTGCGCTGGGCAAACTGCCCGTGATGGGGCTTGTGTGCTGTCGGCATGTGGCACCCAGTGCGTCCCACAAGTGCACTGCTGCGGCTCACGGCTCTGTCATCTCCCTTTGATCTGTGTGCTCCTGCTGTGCTCCCCATAAACATGTGTTTGCGGGGCCTCAGCCTCCTGTGTGTTCCTGGGGTCCCTTGCCCTGCTGTTTGGATGGTGAGCTGTAACGTGAGCCATGCATGTGTCACCTAGTGGGCACCTGTGTCACGATGTGTGTGTCCTCATGTGTGCCCCACCTGCTGCAGACACCTTGGGGTTCCACGTACCTCAGTCCACTAAGTGTGCACACGGGTGACTCTTGCGGGGCTCCAAGTCCCTTCCTCCAAGGGACACCACTTCATTCAGTGGCCAGTGGCTCTTGGGGGAAAGCGGGGTGCTAGGGTTCAGCTCACTGGTGTGTCTCGCTGGCCTGGGTGTGGTGACGCCCTGTGAACACAGGCCCTGGGGTGGTGGTGTCTCCCGCATAGAAGGAATCTCACCTCTGCGGGGCCTGGCCTTCTTGTGGACAGTCCCTCTGCTTCCTGACTCCAGCTGCTCCGTCTGGGGGGCTGGACACAGGGATGGCCGATGGAGCGCTGTGGTCCTGCCCTTGGTCCAGAGACAGAGCCATCTGCAGAGGTTAAGGCTGCCCTGTGATGAGCCGTCTCAGGATGATGGCCAGAAGCTCGGGGCACATCTTCTTCTGGGCCCGCACTTCCCCAAGGCACATGTGACATGTGCCCTCCTCTGGCAGATGGGGACACCGAAGCTCGGACAGGAAGCTGGGACGAGGCACAACCCAGTCTCTGGGCTCTGATCTGGCCCTGTATTCTGAGAGCTCCAACAGGGGAAGTGGAGGAAAACACCTCTAATATTCTCAAGTAAAAAGAAAAGGGAAGGCGGCTTGGCTCCTGGACCCAAGAATGCTACATAACAGGCCCCCCGCCAGGCACAGCCAGATCTTACAAGAAGCTTGCTTTTGTTTTTGTTTTTTGTCTCAAAACTCTGCCCGTAACTGGTCTGGCTTCATTATCAGGCTCCAAAAAGTAAGTCATCCTATTCCTTCGGACTCTGCCATCATAGTGACAAAATGGCAGATCATAGTTGTTCACTTCCTCCTAGGCCCAAAGGTCTCCCATCAGCCCTGGGGCGAGTTACAAAGCTCAGTCTGATTGGCTATATTGTGGACAAGTGGCCACCTCTGAACCAATCACTGCAGGCAGGGCATGGCTAGCGGAAAGGGTAAGACCTTTTCTATTGGCCACAGGACAAACTCTGTCATTCACTCTGATTGGACTGGTTGAGCCATGTGACCATCTCTACACCAACCATAATCTGACCGGTGCTCCAACTGGGGCCCAGGGTGCTCTGAGATGCATTATCTTAGGAGAAGGGAAGGGTGATGGCCACAGACCCTGGAGTTTGTCTCCAGGGGATGTGGCTTGGGGGCTGTGGCCAGAGGAGAGGACAGGACCTGGGCCCCTTCTCTTGTCCTCCGTGTAGCCCCCAGACTTCCTCAGGGTGGCCCCTGGTATGACACCTCCCCCAGGTGGAGTGGGGCTTTGAGTTTACTGGGCAGAAAATGCCAGGAGCTTGGGACGGGATCGAGGCTCTGAGCGGATTTACATTCCTATCCTGATCGCAAAGCGTGTGATACTGAAGCTGTCAAGTCATCCACCAGCGTGGGGATATCAGAGAGTTGCAGACTGCCGTGGCCCGGCAGAGTGAAACACTAGTCTGGGGATTTTCTGCTCCATTTGGGAACCAGAAATGCAGCCTAACGATGTTGAAATCTGTGAGATACCTGCAGGAAGTGGGGGCCTTGGGATGCTGAGCAGGGCCTGAGGGAGCACAGCAGCCCCAGCCCGGTAAGGGTCTATAGGTAACAGCTGCGGTCGCCCTGCAGCAGGAGGCTCGGCCCATCTCAGGGCAGCGGCTCCTGTGGGGAGCAGAGCCGGGAGGTCGGGGCTCCTGCCCAGGGTGGTGTGGTGGCTGAATAATGGCCCCAAAGGTCCAGGCCCCTGTGAATGTGTTACCATACCATGGAGATCAGGGCTGTGGACAGGAGATGGGGAGACGGTGGCCCCAGGACCCCAGGGCCCAGTGTATTCCCAGGAGCCCTTTGTGTGAATGACGTTCCTGGCTCACCGGAGGGACAGGAGGAGGACAGAGGTCACACGCTGCTGCTGCTGTAAGCCCTGGGTCCTCGAAGTTGGGGAGGCCCCACCAACAGCCCAGGGAGCAGGGCCTCTGTCCTGAGGGACCCCAGCTCCTCCCATAGTGGGGTGAGCACAGACACAGCTCCCCAGGTCTCCAGAGAGGAGAGCAGCCCAGAACACCTTGGCTTTGGCCCATGAGATCAGGGCCCAACTCAGACCACAGAATGCTGAGGAGGGACAGCTGCTGCCCGGGCCGTGAAGGTGGGGGTGATTTGGGGGTCAGCTGCAGGCATCTGACCCCTATGGCCGTGTCTAGAGGAAGAAGGTGCTGCCCCTGAGGCCAGGTGTGTGCAGGTGCTGGGCAGAGCTGACCTAGGGGTGGATGGGATCCGGGGAGGAGGCCCGAGGGCCTGTGGGTTGCTGAAGGCAGAGTGGACACCTGTGTCCTGAGCTGCCACCTCCAGCTGGGCGGTCAATGGGTGGTGCTCCTGTGCCCCGAGCAGATCGCCCCCAGCCACGGAGAGATGAGTGCTCTAATCCGTGCTTTACTTCCTGTTGAGGTTGTGGAGTCTGTGCTCTGTGGCCCCGACTAAAAACGGCGGCGTGGGGCCCCAGCTCAGGTTCTCAGGACAATACTGGCCCTACAGGACAAGGCCTCTCTGAGTGGCCCGTGGACCCGGCCCCACGCTCCCCACCTGGTGTCACTGTTACAGCTGTCCAGGTTCTGCCGATCCCTTATGTGTCAGAGCCTGGGACAGGGAGACATGACAAGGCCTGAAGCCCGGTCTGGAGGGACGTGGCTTGGAGTTAAATTTTGGAATCCAGATATTTGAAGCTTTCTCGCTGATGTGACCAAGCTTGACTGCGACCCATAGTGTCGGGCCCCACTCTGACATCTCCTGGGGTCCAGGAGGATTGGTCAGGGGACATCACAGCCCTTGGCAGGGGAAGACAGCCCTGCTCGCAGGAAGCATGGGGGTGACCGTAGGGGAGAGGGCGAGGGGTCTTACCCGGGAGAGGGGACGCGAGCCGCCGTGGGGGAGCTGATGGCTTCCTGGAGGGGTCTCCTCATGTCCTGGCCACTTGAAGGAGCTGAGGAAGGAGAGAGACCTGCTTTCAGCAATGAAGAGGACACCGCGGCTTCCCACCTGTGGGCTAAAGCCACTCAGTCTCTTTTTAAAACAATATGTAATATTTAAAGGGAAGTTTGTCACACACATGCTTGGGTATTAACTGTCTTATGCTTGTAACGTGTGGCCCCACACTCGGCACAGCCCAGGCCCACAGCAGATGAGGAACAAAACAAGATGGGGACAAACCGTAAGCCCGATAGACGGGCAGGCGGGGAGCCTGCACCAACACCGCAGGCCGCACCTTCCTCCTAAAAGCACCTTCGGGAAGATCTGCACTCAGCCCCAAACCAGCCTGCCCGGGGTTACAGATTACAGGGCGCAGTCCCTTGTCTGACCACCAGGGAATGAAGCTAGACACTTACAACGAGAAACTGCAATTTCAGAAATCCATGGAAATCGAGCCCTGCACTCATCACGGAAGATGAAATCACAAAGGAATCCTTTGAAACGATTGAGTAAAACCCCCAAAATACCAAAACTATGGAAGGCAGTGAAAACAGCTCCCCTAACCCTAATACACCAACTTTAAAAAGGAAGAAAAATCTCAAATCCATAATCTTAAGAAACTAGAAAAAGAAGAAGAAACCTAAAACTAGTTGAAAGAAAGAAAAAAATATTACTGCAAGACAAGAAAATAGAAAAGAAAAAGCAAGAGAATCAATGGAACAGAAAATCTATTCTTTTAAAATATTAAAAATTTATGAAATATGCAAGATAAGGAGATAAATAAAATGGGAATAGTGCAGGAAAGTGGAAGGTTTACTGCGTCCTGTGACTGAGATCTGAGAGCTCCCTGAAGGCTCGCGGGGTGAAGGCCTGGTCTCTGACGTGGTTAATTTTCTCTGGTTGCTGAACAGAATAGCTGTCTGAAAGGAGGAAGGACTGAGCTCACGGTTTGTGGAGGTTTCAGTCCACAGCCAGCTGGCTTGAAGGCAGGGCGGTGCACGGCACAGGAGCAAGGTTCATGGCAGCAGAAGACAGAAAACCCAGCAAGAGCACAGGGGAGGAGCAGAGGGAAGACTCCTCCTGCCCTGCTAGTGTATGCGGGCCACATCCACCGTAGGGCAGGGGCTCTACTCACAGTGACACTGACACTCCAGGACTCCACTAGGACACTTTCACAAACACTAGAAGGCTGCTTCCCTGGCTGCGTGAGGCTTGAGGGAACCTCCAGACTCAAGCCACAGCAGTCGAAAATACAGCCATATTCAGAGGACTGTGGAGAGTGACTGGTTCACGAGGCCTCAGGTATCAGCCACAGTTAACCTACTCCTGGGTTCATAATCACTTGATTCTGGGAGGCATCAAAACTGCAGAAAATAGGGCCTGAGGGAGGAGTGGATCCCTGGGGTGTGATTCGGGAGGAGAGGGTCCCTGGGGTGTGAGCCGGGAGGAGGGGGTCCCTGGCATGTGACCCAGAAGGAAGGGGTCCCTGGGGTGCAAGCCAGGAGGAGGGGGGGTCCCTGGACTGTGACCCAGGAGGAGTGGGTCCCTGGGGTATGACCCGGGAGCAGGGGTCCCTGAACTGTGACCCAGGAGAAGTGGGTCCCTGGGGTGTGAGCCGGGAGGAGGAAGTCCCTGGACTGTGACCCAGGAGGAGGGGGTCCCTGGGGTGTGAGCTGGGAGGAGGGGGTCCCTGAACTGTGACCCAGGAGGAGTGGGTTCCTGGGGTGTGAGCCGGGAGGAGGGGTTTCCTGGGGTTTGACCCGGGAGGAGGGGGTCCCTGGGGTGTGACCCGGGAGGAGGGGGTCCCTGGGGTGTGACCCGGGAGGAGGGGGTCCCTGGGGTGTGAGCCGGGAGGAGGGGGTCCCTGGGGTGTGACCCGGGAGGAGGGGGTCCCTGGGGTGTGAGCCAGGAGGAGGGGTTTCCTGGGGTGTGACCCGGGAGCAGGGGTTCCCTGGGGTGTGACCCGGGAGGAGGGGGTCCCTGGGGTGTGACCCGGGAGGAGGGGGTCCCTGGGGTGTGAGCCGGGAGGAGGGGTTTCCTGGGGTGTGACCCGGGAGCAGGGGTTCCCTGGGGTGTGAGCCGGGAGGAGGGGGTCCCTGGGGTGTGACCCGGGAGCAGGGGTTCTCTGGGGTGTGACCCGGGAGGAGGGGGTCCCTGGGGTGTGAGCCGGGAGGAGGGGTTTCCTGGGGTGTGATCCGGGAGGAGGGGGTCCCTGGGGTGTGAGCTGGGAGGAGGGGGTCCCTGAACTGTGACCCAGGACGAGTGGGTTCCTGGGGTGTGAGCCGGGAGGGGGGTTTCCTGGGGTTTGACCCGGGTGGAGGGGGTCCCTGGGGTGTGACCCGGGAGGAGGGGGTCCCTGGGGTGTGACCCGGGAGGAGGGGGTCCCTGGGGTGTGACCCGGGAGGAGGGGGTCCCTGGGGTGTGACCCGGGAGGAGGGGGTCCCTGGGGTGTGAGCTGGGAGGAGGGGTTTCCTGGGGTGTGACCCGGGAGCAGGGGTTCCCTGGGGTGTGAGCCGGGAGGAGGGGGTCCCTGGGGTGTGACCCGGGAGCAGGGGTTCTCTGGGGTGTGACCCGGGAGGAGGGGGTCCCTGGGGTGTGACCCGGGAGGAGGGGGTCCCTGGGGTGTGACCCGGGAGGAGGGGTCTCTGGGGTGTGACCCGGGAGGAGGGGGTCCCTGGGGTGTGAGCCGGGAGGAGTGGGTCCCTGGGGTATGACCCGGGAGGAGGGGTTCCCTGGGGTGTGACCCGGGAGGAGGGGGTCCCTGGGGTGTGAGCCGGGAGGAGGGGGTCCCTGGGGTGTGAGCTGGGAGGAGGGGGTCCCTGGGGTGTGACCCGGGAGGAGGGGGTCCCTGGGGTGTGACCTGGGAGGAGGGGGTCCCTGAGGTGTCCCAGGGCCTCCCCACCCGCTCTGCCCACTGTGAAGTGCTCCACACGAGCTCCCTCCGGTGATGCTCTGCCTGACCTCAGCACAGAAGCAAGTGAGCCGAGCCACCGTAGACCGAGTGCCTGGAACTGTGAGCCAAAATGAACTTTTCCTCCTTTATGTTCATGTTGTCCCAGCAGTGGGAAGCTACCTAGTGCATGACTGATGTCACAGAATTCAGGAGGATTAGAATTCTGTAACTGTGCCAAAAAATCTGCATATCCAAGAAATGGCTGGTGAGACACAGGAGTTCACTGAAACTCCCTGAAACAAATTTAAAATGCAGGGGGCTGGGGGTTTAGCTCAGCGGCATAAGCGCCTGCCTTGAAAGCAGGCAGTCGTGAGTTCGATCCCTGGTACCGATAAAAATGAAAAAGACAAAAAAAAAATTAAAAAAAAAAATTTAAAATGCAATCAGACCTATACTCTTCAAAGTGACTGAATCAGCGATGAAAAACCTCCCAACCAGAAAGAGCCCACATTAGATAGCTTTGTATCCAACACTCAGGGAAGACAGCACCAGCTCATCAACTCTCAGGAAGCAGAAGAGGGACCAAGTCTAAACTGCGGGGCCCAGCGTTGCCATGATACCAGATCTGGTCGAACCACACACCAGCGGAAACCCGCAAGCCCATGTCCCTTGTGAACACAGACGCCAGGGCCTGGACAAAGCCCGGCGACCAACCCCAGAGCACAACAGACAGTAGGAAGATTGCACACCGAGACCCAGAGTGACTCATGTGTGGTTCCGGAGGAACTAACACAGTCGGCTGACCCATCCTGTGGGCAGAGGGAGGCATCCGGCAGTCAATCATCTCAGCTGCTGGAGAGAGCCGTCAACAACCCAGCACTCTTCCATAGCAACAGCGCCTAGGAAATTAGGAGGGAAAGGGACAGCTCCACAGGGAAGGGGATTTGTCAGAAGTCCACAGCGAACAGTGTGCTGAGCTAAGACAGTACGCTCTGGGCACCCGGCAGGACCGGCCATTCCCGGCCTGCACTGGAAGCTGGGGCCAGGGCCTGGTGGAGAGAAAGGGGACAGTACCAGGTTGGGAAGAGCCAAGTCCAGTGACCTGTGCCTGGGAATGACACAGTGGTGCATGTCGTGGTGCCACACACCTGTGATCTCAGCACTTGGGAGGCTGAAGCAGGAGGATCTCCATGGTCCAAGGTCAACCTGGGCTACACAGAGAGATCCTGTCTTGAAAAAAATTGTACAGAATACTCTCTCTCTCTCTCTCTCTCTCTCTCTCTCTCTCTCTCTCTCTCCTCTCTGGTAGAGCTAATTCAGCAAAGTTCCAGCGAACAAAAAACATTCAAAACACAGCTGTTTTTTTTTCTTACATAAGCAAAGAAAAATCCAAAAAATGGATAAGATAAGCTGATTTCTAGCAGCATCTGACAGATCAAAATACACAGGCATAAATTCAAACCAGGAGGAGAAAGACCTGCACACTGAAAAGTACAAAACACTGTCAATGCACCGAATCCCGCACACTGTTCTCTTTAAAATCATGCATTCTGTAAAGCGAGTTTTACCTTAAAAAAAAAAAAAAAAAAAGGAGTGGAAACGAAATGATAGCGGCTGACAAAGGAGCCGAAGGGAAATGGGAACGTTTAAGTCTGAGTAATTTCAGTTTCCTGTCAGGTGTAAATTAAAAATACCCCGAAGTGAGCCGACGGAGAGCGCAGGCAGCGTCCCCTTGCCAAGGTGAGCGGGAGAACCGAGATCCGACGCGCCCAGATGCTGCTCCCACTGAACATTAATCACCCGCGGGCAGCGTGGGAAAGAGAGATTGATGGGGTGGAACATCAGTCCCCCGCTCAGGATGAGCGGATCTTGGCAACTGGGAGCCTTAAACATCAGGGCCCCGCAGAGGACGGCGCCGGGTGGGTTTAGGGACAAAGTGGCGCATTAACCTAAGTGAACCAGGCCAAGATGGGAAGGAAGTGTTTGATCAGAGCTCTGAGCTCCGAGCTCCGAGGCGCGGGTGCTGAGGCGGCTGCTGGGCTGCTGCTGGCCAACTGCAGTGGGCACTGATCTCCGCTGGGGGGACACAGCCGCCACAGGTCCCCCGCGCATGGACCAGGGTGCAGCCTCTGTGCAGGGCGCTGTGACGCCCTGGAGGCCGTTAAGATGACGCTTCCATGTTGCGGGCTGGGGGCTGTAGTCAGCCTCCTCTGGATGTCACTGCTCTGCTGGAGGCCGTGGCCTGGTGGGCAGGAAGGAGCACTGGGCACCTCACAGCCTGGCTCTGCCCCGTGCCCACTGTGGCCCCCGCATCCCTTCCGCCTACTCCACCTCTTCACGCTGGGGCCACACAAAGGCAGAGGCAGCTTCCCACCCCAGGCCCAGGCAGCAGGGCCCATGTATGTCGCCAGCCAGGAGGGGGACAAGGGCGCGGCCGTGCTCCCAGGACTGGTGCAGAGACCTGACAGGGCCATCACCAGCCGGTGACAGACAGCCCTGCAGGCCCAGGCTGCAGCCCTGCAGGCACCGGCCACCCCCTGCCTGAGGCCAAGGTCTTCCTTCCATGCTGGGCACTGTGGTGCCAGGACAGGGGTGCACAGCCCTCACCCCACAAGGCAGGGGATGCAGGTCACACAGGCCTTGCAGCCTGAGGAGGTGCAGCTCCACATGGGCCATGTCCCAGCCCTGCCACTCCTCCAGGCCACACACGGGGCACAGGGACAGCAGGCCCTTCCCGGGGCCAGGAGCCTGGGCTTCCCGGGGGCAGGGATCGGCCAGCAGGGACCCCGGTGACACAGGGTGGTCAGTGGCTGCTGTGGCCCTGCAGCTCCCGTGGAATGGGACAGCTGCCTCGGTGTCCCCTGGCTGTGCCCTCCCCGCTGCCCCACTTCAGGCGCTGCCGCACCCCTTGAGGAACAGAACAGGCCATGCCCTGACACGATCAAGGAAGGAGGGATCTGAGCCCAGGGCGAACAGCCCCAACCTCGCCGAACCCTGGCTGGCTGTGGTGAACCTCCTGCCACATCTCCCAGTGCTGCCTGCACACACCCTACCCAAGGCTCGCCTTGCAGGGTCTGTTCACCGGCTCAAGGCTTATTTCTTGACTAGTGTGGTCTTCAAAAGTCCTGTAAACTTACTTGGGATTCCCGGAGCTGTGTGGACAGGGCAGTTTTCAAAAGAGAAACTCAGAGTGGGGCTGGCAGGGAGGGCCAAAAGGTGTCCAGGCTGGGGAAGGAAAGTTCTAGAACTGAGAGGGGGGCAGGCTGGGGAGGGGGATGAGGTGTAGGCAGGGACCATCCTCAACTAACGGTACCCCACACACACCACACGGCCCCGGGGAGCTGGCTCCTGCTTCCCAGCTTCCTTTGCAAATAGGCCCTCCTGTGATGTTGCCCTCAGGTCCCACCACTCGGAGCCTCCCATGAGCCTCTGCCTGGAGAAGGCCAGAGGACTTGGTGCTGGGCAGGGCTGTCTTCTCAGTGCCCAGCTGCTGGAGATGATGGGTGCCACAGCCATGACACAGGGTGACCGAGGGCTGTGTCAGTGGCCACCCTGTCTGGAAGGTTCCCGGGGTCCACACTGGTCACCCCCAGATTGGCTCCACCCGGATCTCCCTGGGACTGTGGAGTCTCAGCCCCGTCCTTGCCAGCAGGGCCCTTTCCCAGATCTCTCCCCTGCCGGGGTCCCTGAGCCCCACGCCCCCTGTCCGGGGTACTTTCCAGGGAGGATAGGGCCCTCTGCCTGGCTTTGTGGGGAGGGCCTGAGAGGCGCCAAGACCCTCCTCTGCCTGGCTGGCTCCACAGTGGCTGCGCCCCCAAGACCTCTGTGGTGCCCTGGCCGAGGCTGCCCCCTATCCCTCCCCCAGCTCATGGCAGATGGCTGTTGTGCCATCTTCGCCTCCAGCCCATCTGCAGTTTCAGCTTTTCAGGGTGATCCTGCCTGACCTCCTCCTGGCAGCAGCCCCTGCAAGGACCCGGCCTCCCATGACCCCCTGCAGACTCGCTCTCCACCTGTACTGGCCTCCTCCCGGCCACGAGTGCTCTGGTCCCGTGGCCTCGGTGCGTTCCTCTCTGTGCTGGGCCCCCGCTGGGGAAGGCGGTGCTCTGACCCTCTGTGCGCCCTGCAGGGAGGGCGCATCTGTGCGGCTGGAGGCTGTGTGTGCCAGCAGAATTCAATCCAACCTCAAGGCAGGAGCGGCTCCCAGGGAGCTCAGGGTCCTGGGCGCTGTCATAGGCTGCACAGAGCCCCGGGCCCCTCACCCAGCACCCCTGGAAGCATCTGGCCATGCTAAGGCCCCATTCCAGGCCAGATGTTACAATCAGTGTCTAAATGTCCCTGAAGCCTGGTGCAGGTTTAGTTTTGGAGGAGGCCAGATGTGATGCCAGATTAAGGGGAGTGATTGCCTCACCCGCCCACGGATGGTGTGGCACCGCCCGAGGGGCCTGGGGTACAGTGTAAACGGGCAGAGAGACACTGCCAAGCTCTCACTGCTTTGCCGTCTTCCACCCCCAGGAATGGGTGCCCCGTGTCCCCTGCCCCGTGCCTTGGAGCTGGTGGGTAATGGACCGAAACCTCCACACACTGAGCTGAATGAACTTTTCCTCCTCCAACCTTGGGGACCAAGTTTTTGTCCCAGCGATGAGAGCGAAGTCACTGAGGCACTGGAGCTGGATGCTGGGCCATCGGGGCCGTCAGGGGCCATGGATGTCGTCTCCCACCCGCCCCCGGCACTGTCTCCAGGGGACACAGCGTGTGCCTTGTCCCCCTGGGAGCCTGCTGTGTCTGTGAGACACAGTGCCCGGGGGTCACGGTGCCCGGCTCCCATGAGGTGTGGGGTGACAGGCTGAGGCTGTGGGGCTGCGGGAGCTTCATCATGAGAGTCCACGCATGGGCGCCCCGGAGCGCACATGTCCAGACGCGGCAGGCAGGCCACATTCACGCGTCACTGCGTAATTAAGAGCAACTTAAAGTGGAAATAAGCCAAAGCTGAGTCTGTGCTCTGTGACGCTTGGAGCGTGACCAGCTGCGCCCATCTCCTCTCCTGCTCCCAGGAGGAGCAGTGCTGCCTGCTGAGGTCAAGAGCGGCTTTGTCTCCCAGCTCCCTGTGATTGCAGCGGGTGGCTGATGAGACAAACCCGCAACGCTCATGCTATAAATAGCTGCCGCCCCTGCCCGCTGCGCCCGTCCTGCCGGGGTGGGGATGCGTCCTCGTGCTGAACCTCGGCTGCAGGAGGAGCTGTGTCCCCAGATCCCAAATCTGAGCACAGGTGCTGCTCCCTGCCCAGGAGGGGACGGTGAGGGGCACTGTCCTAAGGCAGAGGGGGAGGGGAGCAGAGGTTCCAGCGCCCTCCCCGAGCCCCACTCAGGGACCCGCACCCCGCCTGTGCTGCCTTCCTGGTGCTGGGAGCGGCTGAGGCTCCGGGCCCAGCTCGCTGTGGCCAGGCCATGTGCAGGCGCCACGCGTCACCTGATGCTGAGTCCCGGGCCCTGGGCACAGGTGTGAGGCTCCTCCTGGTCCATGGGGTGGAGGCTGAGCCCTCACTGGCACCTGCTGTGGCCCAGCCTGGTCACCTGTCCCTGGCCTCGGGGCTCAGGGCACTTTGCTGAGTGCAGAGATGGGGAGGCTGGAGCTCAGCCCCGTCTGTCACGGGAGAAGGGGTGAAGGATGGTGAGGGCAGGAGCAACAGGGACAGACAGGTCGGGAGGGTCCTCGTTCCCACCCCTGCCTGGCTGCCACCTCCCCCTCCGGCCTGGCCACAGGACTGACACTGTCACTTGTGTTTGTCATTGTCACCACCCTCAGCCGTCACCACAGCCATCACCAGCGCTGTCACTCCTGATGGCACTACGGCATCCCTGGTCCACCCAGGAGGCTCTCTGTCCACCCC